>NC_133650.1:167903934-168126983 GCF_009905375.1 Apium graveolens | reverse complement strand
TGTCTCCGGAAGGCCACCATCTGATGAGCGCCATTCATTTCAAGTTTTATGCAACCAATAATGATGCGGAGTATGAGGCGCTGATTAATGGCCTGAAAATCACTTTGGAAATGGGGGTGCGAAACTTAATTGCAAGAAGTGACTCAGAGTTGGTAGTGAATCAGGTGAATGGGGGATTTCAAGCGCGAGGCCCACGAACAGAATTATACTTGAGATGTACACAACGCCTGATTGGAATGTTCAAAGAAGTTAGATTGGAATGTGTTCCGCGGGAGAAGAACAGTAATGCGGATGCTCTGGCAAAAATGGGGGTCGCAACAAGAGGCTGTGTTGTTAGGATCCATCCCCCTTAAAATCCAGGAGATTCCTAGTATCCTAGAGATAGAAACTATGCGAGTGGATGAGGCTCCCAAGGAAACATGGATGACGCTCATTCTAGCTTACATTCGCAAGGGAATACTCCCCGAGGATAAGTTTATGGCTCGCCGACTCCGCTATCAGGCTGCAAGATATGTGATATACGATGAAAACCTGTACAAGAGAGGGTTCAACCAACCTCTGCTTAGGTGTGTTGAAGAAGAAGAAGGAAATTACATCCTAAGAGAGGTACATGAAGGAATCTGTGGCAATCACTCGGGGGGTAGCTCGTTGGCAATGAAAGTTTTGCGCCAAGGGTATTATTGGCCCACAATGAGAGAAGATGCTACAAATTTTGTCAAGGCATGTGATCGCTGCCAGCGCTTTGCAAACTACTCGTCTATGCCGGCGACACTCTTGACGCCTATGGCAAGCCCGTGGCCGTTTGCCATGTGGGGAATTGATCTTATCGGAGAATTTCCGAAAGCTAAAGGAGACGTCAAGTATGCAGTGGTTGCGGTCGATTACTTTACTAAATGGGCGGAAGCTATGCCACTGGCTACTATCACCGCAAAGAAAATTAGGGATTTTGTTTTTAACTCAATTGTATGTAGGTTTGGAATCCCTTACAAGCTTGTCTCTGACAATGGAAAGCAGTTTGATAGCAAGGAGTTGCGACAGCTATGTGAGGATTTGAAAATCAAGAAGGAGTTTGCGGCGGTCTATCATCCTCAAAGCAATGGACAAACAGAAGTTGTTAACAAAATAATAAAGCATACCCTCAAAACCAAGCTGGAGGAACGTAAAGGGAATTGGCCTGAAGAACTCCTGAAGGTGATGTGGTCATACAACACTACGCCACGATCTACTACGGGAGAAACGCCGTTTATGCCGACTTACGGCTACGAAGCTATGGTCCCCGTGGAAGTTGGATCGGGATCACTTCGCAGAGATTGTTACAGGAAAGAAGATGCCGAGGTTAATCAAAGGCTTCATTTAGATCTCTTAGAGGAGACGAGGGAAAATTCTCAGCTAAGGCTAGTGGCATATCAGCAACGCGCCGCAAGGTATTATAACAAGAAGGTAAAAGGACAATTGCTGAAGGTGGGAGATTTGGTACTTAGGAAAGTGATGCCCCATACAAAGAACCCCCAACATGGAGTGTTTGGAGCTAATTGGGAAGGACCGTACAGAATAAAGTCCATCCTGTGGAAGGGGACTTATCACCTTGAAGATATGGAAGGGAAGCTGGTTCCGCGAGCTTGGAATGCGGAACATCTCCGAAAGTATTACCAGTAAGGCGCGGCTTTGGCCCCTTACGTATTTCTTTTATTATTTTGGGTTATGCCCGGATTATAGGCTAGAATTAAATAAATTCCTCCTAGCCTAGGGGGGTAGTGCATGTACTACTTACCTTGGAACTAGTTGAAGGATCATTTTTTAGAAATAATTTCCTCACAGAGCATAGTAGCCGTGGGACTGGTGCACTTTTGACACCAGAGCGCATTATAAATAAAATTTTGAAACTTTCCAAAAGGATATTTTCTTGGTTTGCTTGGTTTCATGACGCGTCCTAAATATGGGGCGCGCCCTAAGTAAGAGCTTTATATGAATGATAACTGAAGTAGTGGTTGTCAAAAGGAACAATGAAACTCAAGTAAAATAGAACTAGGAAGTGTACTATTTTCAAGGATGCGCCCAAGTTATCTTGATTGATGCTCCTTTAGACTGAATGTTACTGTAATTTTGACAACATAATTGAAAAAGAAAAAGTCCTTGCTAAGGACGCATCCTGCTTGAAGGATGATGTATTTTTGGATTGAAGGTGAGGCGCGTCAAAACCATAAGACGCGCCCAATTGAGCCTTGTGCCTTGATTAAATACGCAGGTATAACATGGTGTTATGCTCATATGTTTTTGCAAACAAAAATATTCATTAAATAAATAAAAGACGCGTCCAGTCAAGGAGGACGCGCCCAGGACGGTTACTTGCTTAACTTGTGATAGTCAAAATAGACGCGTCCTAAGAGTAGGACGCGCCCATGTGAATGGCAAAATAGAATACTTAAGTAAAATATGCATGGATAAGGAAAAGAGGTTTTATAAGAAGTACAAGCGAATGAAGTTCAAAAATAGACACTACAATTTGCAAGGCTTCAAGGGGCCCGCACCCTTAAAATAGGTCAAGTACATGAAAAACATAGGATGCGTCCTAGGCAGGAGGTGCGTCCTAAGGCTTGTCTTGGTCGTCTGCAGGGGGAGGATGAGTCTGAAGCGGAGCAGGATCAGGGGACGCGTCCTCTTCCTCTAAGCCCAGAAAAATCCTTTTGTTCTTGATGGAGTCTGCGGCCCTGACCCTGAAATCATTTACCCATATCCGGGTATCTACATCAAATTTTGAAAATGTATACTCTGGGTCGTTGGCAATGAACCCAGAGCACCATTCTTCAAACCCAGCCTGGAAGCCGTGTTGATAAACTAGCTTCTTCTCCTCTGTCCATCCATGCAGCCTATCATCATTTAGGGTGTCAAGCTCCAGCTGCATAGTGGAATTCAGCGCAATGACACTGTCCATTTGCTTTTCTATTGAGGAGACGTTGCCTTCCAACACAGCTTTTTATGTTTCTAGACGCGTCCTCTCCCCCTCCAGACGTTTGATTTCAGCATCTTTTTCTGCAACAAGCAGGGTAATGTATCTCTCCAGAGATTTAACTTTGTCTTCGACCTGGCTCTTTGCAGTGTCTGTAGCAGCAAGACGCGCCCTAAGCCTGGCGGCCATATTAGCACTCTGCCTGGCATGCAGGTGAAGCTCAGCTGCAGCCCTCACCATGGCCTCCTCTGTTTGCTGCTCTGTTTTAAAAGTCCAACCTCCGACTTCATCCTCTGTGAAATCCCCAACAGAGGACGCACCCATGTATCTGAGAACGAAAGACTGGTCATCAGGAACTACCTTTTGACGCTTTGAGGGCGCGTCCTCCACCTTCTCGGGAATGTCAAACACGGTAGTGTCGATTATCTTTGGTGGAGGAGAAGGAGTTGCAACAAGAGGTGGGGTTTTTGCCTTTGGATCAACCTTTGTAGGGGCAGTTTTTTGGCCTTTAGCTTTTTGGAGGCCCCAATTGTGAATCCTTTAGGAAGAGAGGCCATATCTGCGATATAAACATGAAAAGTGATTAGTTATGTACAAGAAGACGCGTCCTGAAAGTAAGACGCGTCCATATTATAATGCTACATGCATGAAAAGATGGCAATCAAAATAAGTAAGTGTATAAAGATATAACAAGGAAAGTAAAAGACATGAGTAATGCATATGTTTGTCATGTAAAGAATGACGCGCCCTATACATATAGCGCGCCCTGCCTAGGGACATATTGGCTATGACAGATTATGGAAAAACATAAGCCGTGGTAATATAAAACAAGCAGGACGCGCCCTTAGCAGATGTATGTGCGTGAAATATTTTTGATTTTATGAAGGTTGACATTTTTCGATGGGGAGCTAATGTTTGTAGCTGTGGACGCGTCCAAAATTTATGACGCGTCCTCCCTCACTTAAACTTACCTTGTTCTAAGTCGAATTGCTTACTAATATCGATTTCGATCACCTCCGCGGCACTAAGGCCCCTGGTTTTTTCTGAGGTTGTAAGAACGGGTTTGCCGTTGTGAAATTCACGAAACTTGCAGATAGAGCCAACCCGGAAAGACAACGCGCCCACCAGCTTAAGGTTGTCTTCTGTAATCATGTCCTTGAGGTTAAAATGCTTATCTGCATACTGGAGAACCTTGGCTGCCCTCTTTTTTCCTTTTCCCTGATAGTTCCTTCTGGACTCTTTTGTCTAGAGATAAAGGATAGTAAGAATTTGTTAAAGGAAAAGGGAGGACGCGCCATATTACGAGGACGCGTCCAGTGTATGAAATCATGTTTTGCGAGTCACTTACTTGGTTCTAGGTTGAAACGAACACGGGATCTCTTGACATCATAGATATAGAAGAAGGGTTCTTTCCAATCCCTTTCATGGCTGATCTTGCCCTCATTAAATCCCTTGTTGTTCAGCCACTAGTTGACAACGAAGAAGTGATAACCAGGAATTGATTTTCTTATGCTGAAAAAGAAGCTGAATTCCTTCATAGAGGGCGCCCCCAGCCTGAGGTTGTGATATATCATGTACAAGGCCCAAGCCAGTTTGTATGAGTTTGGAGATAATTGAATCGGAGCGACGTTATACCACTTCAGGATCTTCTTAATGTATGGGTGCAAGGGCGCGCCCACGCCTAGAGAAATCAATTTTGGTGTAAGCACCATTCTGGGGATCCTTTGATTCCCAATGTTAAAAATATGTGGCCTCATGGTTCGAAGAGGGCACGCCCAGATTCCCTCCATGTCATAGTATTTCATGTGCCACTGGATCTCCAAGTCGGTTGCGGTTGAGTCCAGGGCTACGCAGGCCAATTTACCCTCTTTTTTCCTTCTGGCATTCTTCTCTGCCTCAGAAAGGGTACCGAGCCTCGCCCAGTCACAATCTACTTCTACATCTGAAGGTTCCCAATGCTCTAGGGGAGAATCAGACTTCTGAGGAGATACGGGGTATGTCTCAGGGTCAGGAACCCTCCTTTCGAACTCGCTTACGCTGTGCGGGGACGCGTCCCCAGAAGGAGCCGCGTCCTGAGAATCTGACGCGTCCTGTGTGCTTGACGCGTCCATATCAGAAACAGCCTTTCCTTGGGGTTTTTGGCTTGTAGTAGGTATAATTTCGTCGTCCGTCCAATCTTCGATGGCGGTCCTTGAATGGAGAACTGGAGTTCTTTGCCTTTTGACTCCCTTCTTTTTCATTCTAGAATTTATGGGGGCATGGTCCATGGAATCGGAGCTAGAGTTAGACATTATAGAAGTCTTTGAGTTGAGAGATTCGAAGACGCGTCTTTCTGCTCTAAGGAAGGAACTCGTCCTGTGAATTTCGGGAAAGTCGGGTTTGAAAGAGATCAGATGTGGGGAATAGATTCCAATACGTTTGTTGAGAGCTTTAAATGGATGGAAATATGAGGAAGAAGACGCGTCCTCCATCTGCAAAAGAATGAACAAAAACTTGAGGACGTGTCCATATAAAAAAAAAAGGAAAAGAAGAAAGAAAAGAGAAGGGAGGACATTGGAAACAATGGAGGATGTGTACTAAAAAATCTACCGCATGGGGTGTGCTATGAAGACGCGTCCTAATAAGCCTCTGGCCCTATATTACCTTTGTTTGGGACAACTTAAACATGTCTTAAATTAGGAGATACAGGACGCGCCCTAATGGGAAGACGCGTCCTACATGGTTACAATGGTGGAATGTTAATCGACTGTTAGCAATTTGGGGGAAATATGATAAAATCCCAGAAACATGTAGTTGGGAGATCAGGGAAGCTAAATATGTTATATTTGCCTATACATACACATATACACACAAAAGAGCATGAAGAACAATGCATGAAAACTCGAAGCATATGAACGGTTTCTTGCTCATTAAAACTAATGTACTTGGCTAAATAAAGAAATAAGAGGAGATTTGTGTACCTTTTGAGTTGGGGAGTTGATTGAGCAAGAGAAATCAAGTAATGGGAGGCTAAATCGTCGGGATTTGGAGCCAAAAGCTTAAGAGCGGCTGTAATGGTGGTTTCCAGAGAGAAAAAGAATAAGGTGCAATTGTGGGTTGGAGGAAGATATTTATAGAGGGTAGTCAGCTTACGTGGGCGACAGCTGTACACCACGGATATGGAGTGAAGGAAAGGCGCGTCCTCTGTCATTGACGCGTCTTGTGAGCCAAATTTCGCTTTTTTGGAAAGAAATTCCAATTTTGTTTTTAACTGCAAATGGAATTTGGGGGGTAATTGTTATACCCAAAATTTGGCATTGAATTGACTCGGGTCAAATGCGGGCTAGTTACAGTCAAACTCGGTATTGCGTTGTGGAAGTGAGGATGCGTCCAAGCCTACAGGACGCGCCTGTTTGAGAAGGGATGTGTTATAGAGCGTGGAGAGTGCATGATCAAGCAAGGACGCGCCCAAGCTGTGCGGACGCGTCAATATTTATAAAGTGCTTGGCACATGAGGTCTTGCGGCGATGGACGTTGTAGGACGCGCCTACATTTACCATGACGCGCCATAGGGAGTGGAATGTTGTGCATGATAGTTTTTGAGGAGGCGGTGCAAGTCTCGTGAGGGTGAGGGCGCGTCCAATCTAATAGGACGCGTCCTGTGAGTGGTCTGTGTGTTCTCAATGATGATTTCAGAACAAAGCTTGCCTGGAGAGGAGCAATGGAGGTTATTTTTACTAATGTATTTGTTGCAGGTACTCTTTGAAGAATTCCCTCCTTGAGGCGGTCAAGGAAGGGGATGTTCGTGAAAAGCTTGAAGGGCTCCAGGGGTATGCCTGATGATTGAAGGCCTCCTCCTGTATTCAACGGGTGTCCTCGTTGGGGATGCGGGATTAACTTTGGTGTGTGCTTTGGGAACTCTGTTCTTGTATTCAACGGGTGTCCTCGTTGGAGAACTTTGGAGTCATCCTGCACTTTGCACCCAAGAGCTTGGGATCACCTGTCCTGCTATCTGGTGGGTTATCCTCATTCGGGGGATAGAAACGCGTCTGGCACTTGGGGTGAACCGTGGCTATACCTGCGTTCGTAAATTAAGGGAGATAGCTGTAGCGGAGTGTTATCCTTGCGCAGGGAGATGCACTGTCCGTGAAGTCCTACGATTACGGACGAGCCTTGGGCCTTCGCAGTTGGGCCTCATAGTTGGACATTCCTAAAGCTAGCGGAAAACGGATATTAGATGGGCTTCTACTGGGCTTAGGAGTAAGAAGTCTAAACTCATCAGACTTCTTGTTCTGCGAGAAGTACGTCAGGCTTGATCCCTATATAAAGGGTACGTAGGCACATTGAGAGGGTAAGAAGTTGAGAGCTGATAAGAGATCCACCACTTACTCTGATCAATCTCAGCCTAAAACAACCACACACCGCTTAAGTTTCCGGCAAAGAACCACCGTCACAGATCTTAGTTCCGGCGAGAAACCTTAATCTTTGTTGTTACCAGATTTCTCCGTCAACAACTAGTAAGAAACCTAATTTAAGTTATGGTCGGAAAATATGTGGGCGAGAATATTTAAATTTTATGACAGATGGAGGGGAGGAGTTGTTAGAGTGTGAAAAAGAAGAGTTGGGTGACGAAAATAGAGAAGAATTGACTTCTGATGAAGAATTATTATTATGACTACTACTATCACCAAAAGAATCCACAGAACCAACGCTCGATATCCCATCATCATCAGAGCCTGAAAATTCAAACTTGTTGAAACCTCCATGATCCATCATCACACCATGCTCCTCCTCAACTTTTACATCACGAGAAGCAAACCCCATTCTTCGACAACAAGTAGTTGTAGATAAAGATATATATATAAAATAAGAAAGAAAAGTTAAGGTTGAATACTTAAATAGTAGCGGAGCAACGAGAGATATGGTAAGTGTGCGTGTTACCAGAAGGGGGGAGGGTGTGAAAATGAGACAGAAATGGAGAAGATGTGATAAGTATTATCACATAAATAAAAAGCGGTTATCCCCTGGGACACAGACACAGGATTTTAGGTAAAAGATTCGGCCTTATCCAGTTTCCTCTTTTTCCTCCATTTAATACCTGGTGTTCCTACATGCACGCCCTTTATTTTAGTGATCTAAAATATGTTATTTGATAAAAACATCTTATCATAATTAATCGACACACTTGCAAATGTATTTTATAAATTAAAAAAAAATTATTAAATTAAATATATTAATTGAAAAATACATTGATGAATCAAATTATAAAAAAATGAATCGTTTGATGATCTTCAAATTATTATTCAAATAGAAAATTGATGATTTGTAGAATATAGTTTTTACTCATTCGGACCCGACAAACTCTAGCCTCTTATCCTTCATCAACCGCGTGAATTTGACTTTTCGGACTCCTCCAGCATGGGTATGTCATGATATATATGACATGCAATGTTTATCCATTACCATATTATTATTTGTCTTAATTTATTTTATATCTCTTTTGCCCGCTAAAAGCATGCAATTACAACTCCTATTCTAGAAATCGGTCCCCGACACCTGGGGCTACGCGATTAAAAATTTTAATTTTTTAAGAGAAATCCCTATAATGTGGTTTTTTTTATAAAAATGGGTAGTAATTGATTCTAGATAAATTACCAAAAATATTAATTCTTTTAGGGTTTTTTTTACAATTTACTATGTTTTGATTTTTTTTACAAAAATACAGAAGCAAATAAAATAAATCAAAATCAAGCAGATATGCAAATACTTGAATCGTGTTTTTTTAGTTGCATTTGAGATTGCATGTAGTTGCAGAAAATCGTCAAAATTGAATACAGTTGATTCCAGTTGTAAAAAACTGTATTTTTTCAAAATAATTTTGAAAAATAATATTTTTTTTGCAAATAAAAAGGTATTTTTATAATTTTTTTAAAATATGATAGTATTTTTACAAAAATATTTTTAGATTTGGATATTTTTCAAAAAAAAACCTTGATTCTAGGCGGGATTATTTGGTCGGATAAATCAAAACTAATTAGTCAAAATCTTAATAAAATAATGAAAATAAGAATGAAATTGAAAAATTATAATCTTTTAACAAAAAATATTTAAACATTAAATAAATAAAAAACTTAGTTAATAAGATGAGGGTATTAATTTACACAATAACATATTTAAATATAATAACATATTCAAACATGACAACAATATAATACATATTACCTATATATATATATATATTTTATTACATATATAATTACTTAATCTTTTTTGTATCAGATTTATTAGTATTATTTAAATATAATAACATGTTCAAACATGAAAAAAGATAATTATAATATATTACCTATATAAATATTATAAAATATGTAATTATTTTATACTTTTTATATTATATTTATTAGTATTTTAAAATATGAAATTGTAATATTATATTTTAAAATATTTAAAAATTTGTCTATAAAAATAATATTTTTACATTTAATGTTATATAAATTAAAATTAATAAATAAAAAATAAAAATTTTAAAACATAGTATAAAATATAATATAAAAATAGGTATGCATTTACATGTAGACCTATGTTTGAATATGGTATGAGGATAGCGTTGATGATTTAACTAATTATAACAAACTCGAAGATAAGATATATCACTACAAGAATTTGGTCAGTAGACATCAGTTTCTAACCATATTTATTTTATTTCACAATCGATATTGATGTCGGTGATGGTCTTTTACCCTATTAGACATTGATTCTTTCAGAAAAACTGAAGTCTATCCGGTAAATGATAAATTAGACATCGAGTTTAACACAAACAAACCGATGTATGTTTTCCTTTTAGACATGTACATTTGATTCTTTTACATCAGTTTTTCCACAATAAAAGTGTTGTATATTTAATTTTTTGATATCATTTTTCTAAGTGTACCAAATTAATTTTTACGTGAAAAAAATTAAAGATAAATTTGTTATTAACAAAAATCCAATATTCTTATTCTCACATAAATGAGTACAACAAATATTAAATTGCATAAGACTATTCTATAAAAATTAAATTATCAATACGCTGATCCGCAAAACTATATGGCTAAAACTAACCAAATTCTCAAAGCCCTCTATAATCCTAAACCATGGTCACGACTTTACTCATCTTCCTCGACAAAGCCAAAAGCTTTTGCACTTTGTATTAGTACTAGTGGACCTGACATCATTTGTTGCGATGGATACCATCATCTTGACCAATCAAAGGCCATAACCAGAATGACTATCTCATTAATGGTAAGTTTCTCACATGTCTAAACTGATTATCATGATGACCTCTGATATTGGTATTAGTATTGCAATTACTTTAATATCCTACAATTACAAAAAAACACTTGTTACTAAATTTACATATTAAAGGCACAAATAATGAAGAAAACATATATTTTAGAGGGTACTGGGAAACAGAACTTATCGAATATTCTATGAGACGAAGATGACAGATTTATTTTTTCAAATGTTTTTGGCCTTCTGCAACTTACACATAACTGAGAGAATACATTCCAGCGAGGTTGGGAAAGGGGCAAGTTAATTTATTGTTGGACATAAACCTGAAAGAGAATAAGCAAAAATACCATGACAATATGGAGGATAAGAAAATAAGCAATAAATTTAAGGATAATGCCCATTTAATAGTTACTCTACGTACAATTCTTCAACACCAAAAAGGTTGTCGAGATTTGAAGGGATGGATCCAGTTATTGAATTATTGCATGTTATTCCCAAGGAACTAACAATGAGATTTAAAGAAGGGGGTTGAATGTAAATCTCAAAACTTTTTCAAGTTTTGAGCAGTTTCAAAAGCTAAGTGTATGATGAACAGATGTGTGTGTGAATTGTTTTGAGCAGGTGCAGACAGATGTATATTCAAGACACAAATATAAATAACATAAAGGCTTTAAAAACTTTTCTGGTAGATTTATTGTTCCACCAGAGATGTGTATTTCAGAAAATCTGTGATACAAAGAATTGTTCACAGCTACTTCCTAGTACAAACTAGATGATTTTATCTCTGAATTTTTCTAAATAGATCTGGAAAATTCACTTCTAATTACTAGCTGCAACTTGGTTTATATATCACCAAGTTTACAAGTGAAGACAAAGATACAATTATAAAATAGTTCTTCACATGTTTCTTCTTCATTTCTCTATCCAATGCATTCTAAGATAATATGTGAATCTTTGAATACTTCCTTGTTTGCACCCGAATGGAAATGCTGATTTTTCTTGATTCCTCCAAGAGGCTACCATACTCCAATTGTCTTTGTCAACCCATGTGCCTATGTCAGCTTATGAATTGTCACTATCAACTGCTATGGAACTGAACATCCGTTGAAACTTTCATCCGTTGATGGCTTTATCCGTTGATGCTTTAGTGACATCCGTTGATGCTTTAACAGTTGAAGCTTTATCCGTTGATGCACTCATCCTTTGATGCTTTAGAGACATCTGTTGAAACTTTGTTTCTCATCCGTTGAAGGCCTTTAATCTATCAGTTGATACTACTTCATTTATACAAAATTACAAGGCATGAAATATTTACAATTAGGCCTTCTATTTGCATATCCACTAGTATTCAACATGACTTATAATTTCCCAAAACTTCTAAGAATTATAACTTAAATACAGAGACTGAAATGTGCTACAATACTAAACTTATTTCTAAGTAAAGCTACTCCATCAACGAATAGCCAAAGTGGTCTTATCCGTTGAGGCTACAAATACTATATTTCTACTTAAGTATTTTGTTTAACTTATCATCAAACTAATACATATATTCCTAACAATCTCCCCCTATTTATGTCTACTAGAATTGTAGGCATAAATTCAAGGTTAACTTGATGATAACAAAACACTTAACAAATATATGAGTTGAAACCAAGTAGAAATTTAAAAGTGCTGCAAAAGTGTATGTACTGAGATAGAGTTGAAGATTTATAGTATTTCCAAGGGTGCTCCTTTAGTCTGAGCAAATCATTTTCTTTTCCTTTGTTCCCTTGTTTTCTTCCCTAGCCTCCTGTCATTTTCCTCTACTTGGAGTTGGAGTTATCTGTAGAATTCAGCTTCATGTTCTTCACTGATATCCAACTTAGATTGCATGTCCTTGAGAGTTTCATTACTGGCAATTTTAAGCTGGTCTTCAAGTCTGAAAAATCTTCTGACTCCTTTATTGTCTCTGAACTCCATCAACCAATGAGGTGATTTATGAATTGTAATTCCATGCTCAGGTATGAGTAATGTTATAGGCAAGGAATTTGACTCCCACCAAGTTTTCCTTATGCTGGCAATCTTGTTGAGAATCTCAGTTTTGGCAGTCCTGTTAAAGCCAGTATCCCTTTTGATAGCTGAGTAGACTCTAATCAAGGTATAATAGCCCTCACTTAGAATTCTTTGAAGAGGCCAAGTCCTTTCCACACTTCCTTTATACTTGACCACTAGCCTTTCTGGTAGCTGTCTATAGGCATTTATTCCCCTTACTTCCTCCAGCTCATCCATGAAGAGTTCAATATCTGTATGTTCTTTTATGTCATAAATGTGAACATAATCATCCTTTGAGGCTTGTGGCTTAGGCTTAGGTTTATGTTTCTGAGTGAATTTACTTGAGGTTAGAGGAGGTGTCGATTTGGATTTTCTTTTCAGTTTCTTTGGTGGTGGAGAGGTAGTTAAGAAGGTAGGAAATTTGATGGTGTCGCAATCAATAGGTTCCTCTTTAGGGATGATTGTTTCACCATGGATATATATACTGGGATCAGCCACAACAGGTTCAGGAATAAAAGGTAGTGGTTTAGATTTTGATTGGGTTTTCTCAGTATCATCTCCACTCTTCCTTTTTGCATTGGCCTTCTTCCTGTTCCCTTTCTGCCATTCCTTTCTTTCCTCACTTCTTTCCTCCACACTCTCACCAACCATATTCCCCATATCCACATTTATGCTTTCAGTCTTGTCTCCTTCACTCTTGTCTTCAATCTTCTTCTTTTCTTCAATTTGACTTGACTTTAGCTGTTTTTCAAGCTTTGCTTGTGCTCTTTTGTCAGCCTTCAACTTTTTAGCTTCTTCCTTTATCCTCTTGGTCTTTTCCCTCTTGGATATTGAGAATTTGGGATGTCCTTGTATCACACAGATGCTCTTTCCCTCTCTATAGATGATAGCCATATTCATTCTTTCCACTACATCCTTGGTCTCTTTGTGCTTTATTATGTTACCACCCAAAACTTTGTCTTCATCAGGCTTTGGAAGAGGAAAATCCACTTCTTTTAGTTGAGCAAAGCTTAGAGGGTTCTTTGTAGAGTCCTTGTTGAATCTAGTGGTTGGCTTGAGTACCATGGGCTTCAGGTTCCTGAAAGAAGTTTCTCCAACCTTATTCCTCCTTACTGGCTTGTGCTCCATAATGATTGGCTCAACTTTTGTGCTATGTTTCACAGATAAGGATTTTGTAGTTGTAGAGCCAAACACTTGTTGCATCCTTTCATCAATTCTTCTCATTTGCTCTTTCACCTTCATCTCAGCTGCTGCTAGCTGGATTAGATCAATTCCATCAAGCTTTCCTTTGATTTGAAGTGTTGGAGAAGTAGTGATGGCCGGAATAAGCACTTTTGATATTTGTATATGTGTAGATGGCTCCCCTTCCCCTTCCCCTTTATTGTCCCCCTTTTTGTTATCATCAAGGAGAGGGGTCAAGCCCTGTACTTTAGCCAGTTGCATTAGAAGACTAGTCTGAGACTGTTGATTGCGAAGAATGGTGACCATAGAGTTTTCAATAACTTAAACTCTTTCCTCCAATTTGGCCATCTTCTTTTCAGCATCTGATTCTCTTCTCAGTCTCAGTAACAGTTCTTGTATGGTACCAAAGGGCATGATTGAATCCAGCTTCTCAGTATTGTAGGACTTCAAGTCAGCTATATCCTTCTTGAGTTCATCCACACTTAGATTCTGTCTTAATTATTGTAGCTTCATGAGATGTAGGGAATCTAAGTGGGCTTGAAGAATGGCCTTGGTACCAGCATTTAAAATTTCCTGAATTGCCTTTTGGATAACCATGACTTGTTTGACTAAGGACACATTGAAATGCCCTGGTGTAGACTCCTTTGTCAATGCCCATTCAGGTAACTCTGGAATAAAACTTGGGCCTTCATCTCCCCCTAAGTTCATGCTTCCATCAAAAGAATCAGAGTTATCATCATTAGAATTTACTCCAAATCTTCAGATGGCTCACCAGCTATAGATGGCATCATATTGACAGCAGCTTTATCCGTTTGTAGAGATTCTGAAGTATGTACTAGGTTTAAAGTCTTTTTTGCCTCCTCATTTCCCTGAGTAGCCAACAGTTGATAGGCTGACACATGATGAGTAAAAGTGTCAGCATCCAAGGAAATGTTATCAATTACAATTTTGTAATGTTGCTGAAATTGTCTTTCCTTTTCAGCATCATCCACAATCATTGACTCACTAGCAATGGCTGGATCCACCCTTATACCTCCTGTACCTGTTTTTCTCTCAATTTCTCTCTTCTCTTGCATCAGGGGCTCCCCCTGGCTCACACTCCTCACACCCTCACCTTCACCTACTAAGGTGGTACTCCTCTCACTTTCTTTTGCCATGCTGGAAGAAATAGCATGCATATTTAGACTCTCAAGCTCTCATTTTGCCTGGGAGCAACCCAGCCTCTCACTCAAGTTTTCACTCCCTTCCCTCAACCCTAGAAGTGATTGTACAGTAACCATGTCTTCTACACTTGGAGTTAATTCAGTTGTTTGTGTAGAGACTATCAATGAATAAGGAATATCCGTTGAGGTGGAAACTGATGGTATCAACGGATAACTGCTATTAAGCTTATCCGTTGAAGAACAACCACTTGTCAACGGATGAGGGATATCCGTTGAAGAAGGAAAAGAAGTAGAAATTGAAAGTGACATAATTGTTGAATCTGTGTGGATTGATTTTAATTTAGGTGACACAGATTCTTCAACTAAGTCTGAAAGAATTGGCTGATGATCCAACAAATCATCTAAAAGATGATGATCATCTGTATTTGAGTGGGGCTCCTCCCTGAGGTGTAAAGAGGGAGAATCAGGAATTGATGTGAAAATCATGTCCACATCCAGAGATGGTGATGGAGAATTTGGTGGTTGGTGTGTGTCAATTTTGAGAGAATGGGGCTGTGACTCCACATTTGTTGGAGTCACATCAAGCTGAATTTGTGAAGGCATTGATACAGGTGGTTGTATCTGTGCAGTGTGTGCACCCTGTGTTGAAACTAGGGTTTTGACCTTCTTTCTTCTTGTGAAGGCTTTTGCAGGTGAGTGTGTAGCTTTAGTGTCCCTCCCTCTTTTGTTCTGTGTCCCTGGTTGGGGACTATTTTCAATAGTTGCACCCTTTTGGGATGATGCAACTAGGGATGAGTTTGAATCCTTTTCAACCACCACAGTCTTTTGAGAAACTATGGCTTGGCTAGCTTGGGTACCACTCACCTCTCCTACCTTATTCTGGGGGTTTTCTTGATGTTCACCCCTCCCATCACCACTAACACCCTGTTCACTCCCCTCAAGTTTTATGGCAGGTGTTACAACTGTTGTCTTTTGAGAGACAACAAAGGTGGCTTTTTTTGACTTGAATTTTGAAACTTTAGGTTTGGTGGCCTTGGTAGGAACCTGTTGGGGCATTAACACAGATTACATGGCCACACTTGAAGGCAAAGAAATTATGGGGTTGGAAGTAGTAGGAGTTGAAGAAGTATTTACCTCACTTACCTGAGGTGCATCCATGATTGGTAAGTATACCAATGACACCTTACTGTTGAGGTTAATCCTTAAAAGGTCTGCAAGGACCCTCTTCTCTTGTGCCCATCATTTGAGTTTATTACTCTCATTATTTATGACCAAACCTTCAGCAACATGGTTAGCCAATAACATAAAGAATCTAGCATAGTAGATGTTATCTATTATCCTTTTTACCTAACCTAGTACCTAATTCTAGCATAACATAGTTGCTAAAATTGTAGTACCTATTAGAAACCAGCATATAGAGTATATTAACAAGAGATGAAGTTATTGCATCAAAATTACTAATTTTCCCAGAGAAAACCTTGATAAAGGCATCACTGAGAAAACTCCATTATTTCCTAAAGTCTTTTCTCTTAATACTGCCTAAACTAGTAGAATCAAGGGAATAGCCTATGGAATCTAACATGCTAGATACATCATTATCAGTGTGTGGTGTCATGGCATTGTTTTCAGGTAAATTAAAACAGGACTGTATATTATCACAGTTAATACAGTAATCCTTACCTTTGAGAGAGAAAGAGATGGTCATATCAGTGGGGTTGAACTCAGTAGTTGTCCAAATTTCCTCAACTACCTCATAGTAAATCATTGGGGCTTCCAGCATTGCATAGCTCAGTTTGCAGTTTTTGATGAAATCCATCATCTTGTGATAATCTGAGTGGGCTTCATTCTTTTCCACCAAAGCTACGAAATTGTTTTTCTCATAGACAAACCCAGATTGGGGCATTACCTTTACTACTGGTGCCATTGTTGTGGGTAGAAGTTGCAGAGAAAAGTTGAGAGTTTTGGGAGAGAAAGAGAGTAAAAGCTTTTGAAAATTGCAAGAAAGCGTAAAGTGAAAATAAGAATTTAAAGGGGCTTTTATACTTTATCAAATTAAAACATAAAAAGGATGATTAAACAATATTTTAAAGAGGCTTTTATACTTTATCAAATTAAAACATAAAAAGGATGATTAAACAATATTTTTAAGTGAATTACTGCTGTTTGAGAATAAAAGAAAAACTGTATGTATTCTAAAAACTACCTTTAATACAAATACATACAACTGTATATATATGTATCAACAGTTAAGAAAATATAATCAACGGCTGTGACTCACTCAAAACGACTGATGTGACACTTCAACGGATGAGGTAAACAGTTATCCGTTGAAGATTAACACAGTTTTATCCGTTGAAGGATAAAATTACCAGAAATGTATTTGTCTTTCAACGGATAATGGACATCCGTTGATAGAATAATTTTGACTTTCAACGGATAGGGAATATCCATTGATATAATAAACTTTACTAAAAGCCAACTTTTTCTTGCAATAAATTCATTTCAGGCTACATTGCAAATTACAATTAGGACATGAATTTAGGAATAATTAAGCATACCTAGCTCACTTACCAATCTTGTGAATGTTGATTCATCAAGTGGCTTGGTAAATATGTCTGCAATTTGTTTTTCACTTGGAACAAAATGAAGTTCCACTGTACCATCACATGTTCCCTTATGAAGTGGTACTTGATGTCAATGTGCTTGGTTCTTGAATGCTGCACTGGATTTTCAGTAATGGCAATGGCACTTGTGTTGTCACAGAATATTGGAATTTTGTCAATATTTAGCCCATATTCATATAGTTGATTCCTCATCCATAATATCTGTGCACAGCAACTACCAGCAGCAATGTACTCAGCCTCAGCTGTTGATGTAGAAACATAATTTTGTTTCTTACTGAACCATGACACAAGCTTATTCCCTAGAAATTGACAGGTGCCAGTTGTACTTTTCCTGTCTATTTTGCAACCTGCATAGTCTGTATCTGAGTAGCCAATTAGATCAAAACCAGACTCTCTAGGGTACCAAATTCCTAGATTTGGAGTCCCTTTGAGATATCTGAAAATTCTTTTAATAGCAACTAAGTGAGATTCTGTAGGATCAGCTTGAAATCTAGCACAAAGACATGTAGAAAATATTATATCAGGTCTACTGGCAGTTAAATATAGAAGTGAACCAACCATGCCTCTATAGCTTGTAATGTCCACAGACTTTTCAGCCTTGTTTAATTCAAGCTTAGTGGCAGCGGCCATGGGAGTTTTTGCAGATGAACATTCCATTAAGTCAAACTTCTTTAAAAGATCATAAATATATTTAGTTTGACTAATGAAAATTCCACCACTAACTTGTTTAACTTGTAAACCAAGAAAATAAGTTAGCTCTCCCATCATGATCATTTCATATTTACTTTGCATTAACTTAGCAAACTTTTTACAAAGTTTATCATCTGTAGAACCAAATATAATATCATCTACATAAATTTGAACAAGTATTGTAGAGCCATTAACATTTCTAAAGAAAAGAGTTTTGTCAACAGTACCTCTTGTGAAGTAATTATCTAGGAGAAATTTTGACAAAGTCTCATACCAGGCTCTAGGTGCTTGCTTTAGTCCGTAGAGTGCTTTCAACAGATAATACACATGGTCTGGAAAATTTGGATCTTCAAACCCTGGAGGTTGGCTCACATAAACTTCTTCCTCCAATTCTCCATTCAGAAATGCACTATTGACATCCATTTGATAGACTTTGAAATTGGCATGGGCTGCATAGGCTAGAAAAATTCTGATGGCTTCAAGTCTTGCAACAGGAGCAAATGTCTCATCAAAATCTATTCCCTCTTGTTGAGAGTAGCCCTTGGAAACCAATCTAGCTTTATTCCTTATGACAATGCCATTTTCATCCATCTTGTTTCTGAATACCCATTTTGTGTCAATAGAACTCTTGTTCTTTGGCTTGGGTACCAGCTTCAATACTTTGTTCCTCTCAAATTGGTTTAGCTCTTCTTGCATTGCTAAAATCCAATCTGGATCTAGTAGAGCTTCTTCCACTCTCTTAGGTTCCCCCTGTGATAGGAAACTACTGTATAGACATTCATCTTGTGTAGCCCTTCTAGTTTGCACCTTAGATGTTGCATCACCAATGATTAGTTCAAAGGGATGATTCTTGGTCCATTTCTCTTGAGGTGGTAGATTAGCTCTAGATGAGATGGCCTCAGTATTGTCATGATGTGAGATAGAGTGTTGATTGGTTGAAACTCCCCTTGAGTTAATGGTCCTTTGCAAGGAATTGGAAGTTCTATCAACTGATGATGTAAATTGATTATCCGTTGATGAACTATGATCAACGGATGCTCCATTATGTACTTCAACGGATGATGCACTTTGTCTTTCAATGGATGCTGCATTACTTCTGTCAACGGATGCTGAGTTATGACTTTCAACTGATGCAGCATTTTGTGCATTATCCAAAGGCAAATTTTGAATCCTTTTTGAAGTATCTTCTTCATCATTCTCATCTTCACTATCATCACAATATATCTCAATGTTGTCAAATTTGAGTCCTTCATGATGTCCCTCATCTGTTAGTCCATCAATCTTTTTATCATCAAACACAACATGCACAGATTCCATAACAATGTTGGTTCTTAGATTGTAGACTCTATATGATTTTCCAGCAGAATAACCAACAAATATCCTTTCATCAGCCTTTGCATCAAACTTGTCTTTGTGATCAGGTTGGTTCCTCAGAATGTAGCATTTGCAACCAAAGACATGAAGGAAGTTTAAGGTTGGTTTTCTTCTCTTGAACAATTGATAGGGAGTCATGCCTTTTGCCTGATTAATTAGAGAAATATTCTGAGTGTAACATGCACAGTTAACAGCCTCAGCCCAAAAATATGTTGGGAGTTTTGACTCTTCAAGCATTGTTCTTACAGCTTCAATTAGTGATCTGTTCTTCCTTTCCACCACACCATTTTGTTGTGGAGTCCTTGGAGCTGAGAACTCATGCATGATCCCATTTTCTTCACAGAACAACCTCATGGTAAAATTCATGAACTCATTTCCATTGTCACTCCTGATGTTCCTTACTTTGAAATCTGGATGGTTGTTGACTTGCTTGATATGATTGATAATTATTTCACTAGCTTCTTCCTTTGATCCAAGAAAATAGGTCCGTGAAAACTTTGAGAAATCATCTACAATCACTAGGCAATATCTTTTCCTTTAAATTGACAATACATTGACTGGTCCAAAAAGATCCATGTGTAGCAGTTGTAATGGTTCATCAATTGCTGATTCAAGCTTCTTATTGAATGATGCTTTCTTTTGCTTTCCTTTCTGACAAGCATCACACAGTCCATCCCTTGAGAATTCCACTAGAGGCATTCCTCTAACTAAGTCCTTTTTGACTAGATCATTCATTGTCTTGAAATTCAAATGGGACAGCTTCTTGTGCCATAGCCAACTTTCATCTTGACTTGCTTTGCTGAAAAGACAATTGATTGATTTTGCATCTGTAGAGTTGAAGTCAGCCTAGTACAAATTCCCTTTTCTAACTCCAGTTAGAACCACTTTGTTTTCCTTCTTACTGGTAACAACACAGGCTTCAGAATTGAAGGAAACAGTGTCCCTCTGTCACATAGTTGACTGATGCTCAATTGATTGTATTTGAGACCATCAACTAATGCAACTTCATCAATGATGACATTTTCCTTTGAAATCAAGCCATATCCCATAGTGAACCCTTTGTTGTCATCTCCAAAGGTTATGTTAGGGCCAGCTCTCTCCTTGAAATCTGTGAGCAGGGTGAAATCTCCTGTCATGTGCCTTGAACAACCATTGTCCAAGTACCATAGATTCCTTCTTTTTCCCTGCACATAACAAAATCAAATCAAGTTGATTTTGGTACCCAAGTTTCCTTGGGTCCAGCCTTGTTAGTCTTTTTCCTAGACTTCACACTTCCTGCACCTTTTGACTTAGGTAACTTTGAGTCAACCTTAATCTCAGATGTAGTTGGTTGAAGTGTAGGGTTAGTCACAGAATCATTTAGCACATTTGGTTGAATTTGATAAGGCATAGATTGTGCAAACATATTATTCTACATAGGCATGTTGTACGGTATTTGAGGCATACTAAATAGAGCAAAATAAGGATTATTAACATATGGCATGTTTGCAAAATGTGCATGTGGATTCTGTTGAGACATAACAGGTATAGCATGCAGTGGTGACATAGACATGTTAGGCATGGAAGGAGTTAAAGGCATGGGAGCATTCTTAACAGATTTGCAGTTAGCAGATAGATGATTAATACTACTACAATGCACACAACTTTTTCTAGGAGCATACTTATCATGTGTGTAATTGTTGTGTTTGTTAATCCCTACCTTCCCATTTCTATTAAATTTTCTTTTAGTTTCCTTTTTATCCTCAACCAACTTAAGCATATTTTTCAACTGATCTAAAGTCATGTGTCCTATATTCACCTTACTGGCATCTTTGGATGTGCTAGCTTCTTCTTTGACAAAGTTCTTGGAAGTTGAACCAAACTTCTTACTGAGATTTTTCAGATTATCCCTTTTAGAATCATTTGCCTGTTTCAACTGATAAGCCTTCAACGGATGCTCCTTTTCTTCCTTTAACGGATGACTCTCATCATCCGTTGATTCCACATCCGTTGATAGCCCATCAATTAATTCCATTTCCGTTTTGTTATTCTTCCAGGCATTCTCACAGAGTGATTCAATTCCTTGAACCTTGACAATTTGAGCACTAACATCCCTAGATGTTTTCCAGGCCTTGATTATCTCTTGCTCATGTTCTAGTTGTTTAGAAAGAACTTCTACTTTCTTAACAGACTCTTCTAGTTCACTCTCAACAGATAAGCATTTGATTTTAATCTTTTTTCAATCTCAATTACCTTACCCTCTAACACAGCATTCCTATCACTTAAAGATTATTCTCTTTAATTCTCGTTTCTCTTTAGCCAGTGATTTAAGGGAAACACGTAAATGATATAATTCATTGGACATATCATTTATAGCTTCATTGCATTCATTTTTAGAAAGCTGAGAGAGGTCAGTAGTGATTACCTGGTTGTTTGATGAACTAGTTTCATTTTCATCAGAATTAGCCATCAAGGCTAAATTGACATACTCCATATCATCATCTTCATTGGCTCCATCAGCTGCCCAGTCATTTTCCTGAGTCAGAAAAGACCTTTCCTTTTGTTTGAGCAATTCGAAATATTTCTTTTTGTAATCCACTTGCTCAAATTTCTTCTTTTCAGAAGTTGGCTTTTTGCACTCACTTGCAAAGTGTCCACTTGTGCCACAGTTATAACACTTGAACTTAGATTTGTCCACCATGTTCTTGTTTGGCTTAGTGGCTCTAGTGTTTTTCTTGAATTTCATCTTTGTAAACCTTCTGGACAGAAAAGCCAGATGTTCATCAACATCATCAGAGTCATCTTGACTGGAATTGTCTTCAACCTCAGCTGCATGCTCCTTTCCCTTGCTTGATTCTGATTTGCTTATGCCAATTTTGAGACTTGGCATTGTCTTTTCTTCATTCCTAGCTTCAGTTCTCTCATTTTCAGCTACAAGTGCAACTGATCCACCTTTTCTCTTTCCCTTCTCTAATAGCTCATCTTGCTCCATCTCAAGTTCATAGGTCTTCAAAATTCCATATAATCTTTCAAGTGTGAAGTTCTTATAATCTTGAGAATTCCTTAGTGAAACAGTCATATGCTTCCATTCCTTTGGTAGAGACCTCAGAAATTTTAAGTTGGAATCCTTGACTTGGTACATTCTACCTGTAATACCCCCAGATCCGGGGTCAGGGATACGGGCCGTCACGGTCTTTCTTTCCACAATACCACTTCACTTAATTAATAATAATTAACCTTATGCTGTGACCCCACACTAACTCACACCACAACTCGTTATAGTCTCAGAGATGAAATTGAAATAAGTACAAGTCTTTGAATCCACAGTTTAAAAGTTATTACAACCCCAAAATGATTACTTGATAAATTTACAATTAATTTCCATTATCTACCACAAGTTATAATTATACAATATTTGGTTCCCAAAAGTAGAATGTCTGATCTACAGGTAGATCTACCTCTGCAGCTATAGCAGCTACGATCTCAACGGGAAGGCGCAGGGCGCTTCCCACGCTCTTGTGTTGGGTCTGCTTGAGCCTGGCCATCTTTCCTAATTGTTGTTGTGTGAAGAAGAAATGAAGCAAGAGTGAGCATTACAGCTCGCAAGATAATATATAGTGTTAACAATAATACAAGTATCTGAATGGATACTTACTAGAATCCTTTATCATGTGTAAGGTAATTATTTACTGGATATAAGTTTAAAAGAAGATGAAGTTACCAATTACTTCACTATACTTATACCATTTTTAGAAATCTACTTGAACTACTACTGTTCAAAGTATAATAAGATTCAAGAGGTCATCCCATAGATGAGACCATAAATTAAAACTTGAATATATTCAATCTTTGAAATATTTTTAAAAGAAATGAAGTTACGAGATACTTCATTCAATGGAAACACCAATAAAACTGTTTGACCCTGTCAATGCTTCGGCAACCACCCATTCGTAGCCTTTCGATCGAAATACTACGGGTAGTGTTGCAGAATTATCCAACTGGATGATAAAATCATTACGGGAGTTTGTCGCGCCAGTAAGACCACTTACGATGATCAGTCGCAGTAGTACAACCCCACCATTTTCTACATGTAGAGGAGAACCTGTCGGATTTACTTGTCAACCGAACACTGGACTCCTAAGGAATGGACCGTCTTAGCGGAACTTCCAGGCCATTTTGGGCCAATATAATAAGGCTGGGCCGGCGCCACTCGACCACTTACGCCACTCCTAGTTCAGATGAAATCCATGACTCTGAAACGTAAAGCTCGTCTCCCCTTTCCCCAAGTAGAAACTTGTTGATACGGCTCCACCAAGAAGTCGTATCAAGTTGGAAAGGAAAACTCACCGATATTTCCTAGGCGATGCCTGTTAATGGATTAACTTGTTCCAAGAATTTTACTTCCCGAGTGTTGGGTAAGTAATCAAAATTCTTTTATCAAGACAGCAACCTTGTTGCGAATATAAAACACACCACAGAGCCGGATCCCTCAGGTTTTGAGCGAGTATTTAAATCCCCTTCGAAAGGAGGATCTTAAATATAAAAATAAGTTTTGGGATCCGCTCTAACTTTTAAAAATCATTTTAAAGACTCGAAAACACTTTAAAGAGTGTTTGGAGTAATGCTGATTTAATAAAGTAAATCAGTCCCAATATATTAGAAAATATCTGAATATTATTATTTAAATAATATTCCCATAAAGAATAATCTTTATAAAAATAATTGAAGTAGATGTTGTAAAAGTTATACTTGAAATGACTATTAAATAACCAAAGATATACTTATACGAAAGTAATATCTTTATTTGAATAATCAAAAGTAAGTTTGATTACCGACACATTATTCTTTAATAAAATAAAGAATATTAATTAGTAAATAAATCGGAGTCATAAGCCCTCAAATGAATATTCAAAATAATATTCATTAATAAAATAAACCGAGTCATAAGCCCTCGAATGAATATTCAAAATAATATTCAATAAATAAAATAAAGCTATCGAATAAACCTTATTTAATTCATAGTTTTAAAAACTATTCATATATATATATATATAAATATATATATATATATTATACTCGGGAGCCTCGACTCCCGGTTTTAGAAAAAGTTCACCTTTTGATTCCCTATACTAAGGGTAAACTCAAATATCGCTTATCTCTAGCATAGGTATTATGCAACTATAAGCATTTGAACCAACAGATATATAAATCAAGAATATGAAACATGCATGCATATTTACCATATCACATGCTACAATATATCGCAAGAATTTGCTAATAACAAATATGCATTTATCGCAAGATCATGCATATACACATATACATCACAACAACAGTTATACGGGTAGAAAACTTGCCTGAGCGACTGAGGGTGATTAATGGGTTGGGACGAGTCTGGTAACCTATAAACAACATGTGAGTTGGAATTAAACCAAAGTCACTTGTAAATCTATACTTTAACCAAATTAGACTCTAACGCTCGCTTTGCGCTTACTGATTCTCTTAAGTCACTCGAGTACCCTCGGCTCCACCATTTTTAATAATTTAACCATTACGAGTTTTAAGGCGATTCCTTCGCGAGTGTCTTACCAACTGCCTAACACACTTAACATAATTGTTTCATACACTAATTAACCCTTTTTAGGTCTTTAACCTATGTTTCAAAGTAAGGCGAGGGGTAATGTTTCGTTCGCGAAATGTCGTTACTTAAAACGGCCGTTGCTCCTAAACCGTACATCGGAATCAAACGAACCACATATCAAAATGAAGCTCGTAACATGAACTATCTAAAAATGGCAATGGTCAAAGCCTAGCAGGGAGCTCTTGGGTCCTAATGTTATGAACAAAAGCATTCTAAAGTAAATCGGACATTACGACGGCTATGTTTACGCGATTTCCCCATTTTATACCATTCCAATTCAATCACCAAACAACCCCAATCCATTCATACAATCAAAGTCCATCCATATCACACTACAACAGCCCCAATCAACTCAATATTAACAATTATACTTATTCTTAAACTTGAATTTAAACTATACTTAAATCCTTTAACCAAACCATAAGATTTCAACATTCAATTCACCACCATTCCAACCCAAACTCTAAAAAAACAAGCTTCAAGCTACTCTTTACCATAACTATCAAAATCATCCTAATATACAAAGTAAATCTAGGGTTTGGAGATGATATACCTTCCTTGAAGTGATGTGAGTAGCTAGGAAGCCTTAAGAAGCCTTGAGATGTCTTAGAGATGCTTGGATCTTAAAGGAAAAACAAGAAAAATCAAGTTAAAAACCTTGAAATCACTATTCATTGTCTTCTTCATTGATTTCTTGGAGAAGATTAAGAATGAATTGGAGGCTTAAACTCATAAGATAGCCATAACTATGCATAAGGAGTACTAGAGAATTATCTTACCAATTTAGGAAGCTTGGAACTTGAATTTTGAAAATTCTTCTCTTTGAAAATGGAAAAAGCCGAGAGCAAGCTTCTTGGTGGAGAGAAATAAAATGATTTTTGTGTTTGCTTTATTTTGTTTTGGTTGGTTGATTTTCTTTTGATTAGTTTTGGTTAATTACCTTATTAACCTTGTCTTTGTGTGGTTATAAACCAACCACATCTCCTTCCCCTTATGTCATGCTTATGTCATGCTTAGGATGTCATCTTCCCTTACTTGCCCCCTTCTTATTGGTTGGATGACCTCATCATCCCTAACCTCCTTGATTAACTCCCTAATTGTTTTCCTAATGACCGCTAATCTGTTATACGGTTCACTTAACTTTCGTTCTCGTTTCTCGTTTGAGGGATCATACCCGGGATCTTATTACTTGGGTTTCCTTAACCTTTCTCAATACATTATATTCCTTTTATGATCCTCTCTTATAATCCTTTAATTTATATCCTTTTTATCATGTTACCTTATACTCAATTCCTTCCGTATCTAGTGGATTTCCGGGAAAAATCAAAGTGTTCGGAATTGGATTCTGACGATCTTTACATACACTTATATACCATATAGAGTACTAATAAAATCTCAGAATATCCAAAACAGAACCCCTACATAGTGTGGCATGAAAAGTTTTCTCATTCAGCAAAAACACTATTCATAAGGGTTACAAAAAGTTCAAAATTTTGGGGGTTATTACAGTCTCCCCTCCTTAAAAGAATTCCGTCCTGGAATCAAATAGAAACAAATGGGGGTACTTTTCTAGCATTGCGCTCTCTAGTTCCCAAATTGATTCTTCCACATTATGATTCTGCCATAGCACTCTGACTAGCTTGATTACTTTGTTCCGAAGCACCTGCTCCTTCTTATCGATAATCCTTACTGGCTTCTCCACGTAAGTCAGATCTGGTTGCATATCCACCTGCTCGTACTCCACTATGTGTCTGGCATCCCGATGATACTTCCTTAGCATAGACACATCGAACACATTATGAACTTGGTGTAGGTTCGGGGGTAAGGCTAGCTCGTAAGCCAACTTCCCAATCCGTCTTAATATCTCAAAAGGTCCAATGTAACTTGGGCTTAGTTTTTCTTTCTTTCCGAACCTCATTAATCCCTTCCAAGGGGATACCTTCAGCAGTACTAAGTCCCCTACTTCATATTCCTTGTCCTTTCGGGCTAGGTCTGCATATTTCTTCTGTCTGTCTTGGGCTGCTACAAGCCGCCCTCTAATAAGATCCACTATGTCTTTGGTCCTTTGGACCACTTCGGGTCCGAGCATCTTCCGCTCCCCTACTTCATCCCAGTATAAGGGAGATCGACACCTTCTTCCGTACAGGGCCTCATAAGGCAGCATTCCAATGCTAGCATGAAAGCTATTGTTGTAAGAAAACTCAATCAACGGCAAGTGATCATCCCAACTTCCTTTAAAGTCTATTGCACAGACTCTCAACATATCCTCTAGTGTCTGGATGGTCCTTTCACTCTGCCCATCCGTCTGGGGATGGTACGCGGTACTCATATTTAACTTGGTCCCCGCACATTCTTGAAAGCTCCTCCAAAATCTGGAGTTGAATCTGGGGTCTCGGTCTGAGACAATGGATGATGGGACTCCATGTCGCGTCACTATTTCCTTAAGGTAAATGTCCACCAGTCTATCGACTGTGTATCTCTCATTGATAGGAATGAAATGAGCTGACTTTGTCAGTCGGTCTATAATTACCCATATGGCGTCATGATTGGCTTTCGTCCTTGGCAAGCCTACAACAAAATCCATCGCTATATGTTCCCATTTCCATTCGGGAATCTCCAGGGGTCGTAAAAGTCCACTGGGTCTCTGGTGCTCTGCCTTTACTCTTTGGCAAGTCAAACATTTGCTTACCCATTCTGCTACATCCCTCTTCATGTTGGGCCACCAATAATATTCCTTCAAATCCCTATACATCTTGGTGCTTCCCGGGTGAATGGAATACCTTGAACTATGGCTTTCATCCAAAATCTCGTCTTTAAGTTCTTGAACATTTGGAACCCAAATCCTGTAGGAATACCTCATTATCCCCTTATTGTCTCTCTCAGTATGGATTTCTTCTCCAGTCATTGACTCTCTGCCTTCATTCATTATTTTCTCTTGGCACAATCTGATCTTTTCCAATAACTCTGGCTGCATTGAGATCTCAAAAAGCTTTTCAGTTCCGGTTCCGGTTACCTTTACTTCTATTTCCATTCTCTCAAAATCCCTTATCAATTCTTCCGAAGTCGTTATCATTCTGAGTCTTTCCTTTCTACTAAGGGCATCAGCCACCACATTGGCTTTCCCCAGATGATAGAGAATCTCACAATCATAGTCCTTGATTAGCTCTAACCATCTCCTCTGGTGCATGTTGAGCTCTTTCTGCGTAAATATGTACTTGAGGCTCTTATGGTCTGTGAAAATCTCGCACTTCTCTCCATACAAGTACTGCCTCCAAATTTTTAAGGCAAAAACGATTGCCGCTAGCTCAAGATCATGGGTAGGATATCTAATCTCGTATTCCTTCAGTTGTCTCGATGCATACGCAATCACTTTACCGTGCTGCATAAGCACACACCCTAATCCTTTGTGTGACGTGTCACTATATATCACAAAATCTCCTTTTCCATCTGGCAATGCCAATACCGGGGCCGTTACCAACCTTTTCTTTAATTCCTGAAAACTGTTCTCGCATTTCTCCATCCATTCAAACTTCTCTATCTTACGAGTAAGTCGTGTCAAAGGGGCTGCGATCTTCGCAAAGTCTTGTACAAATCTACGATAGTAGCCGGCCAATCCTATGAAACTCCTTACCTCTATGGGTGTGGTTGGCCTTTCCCAATTTGAGACCGCCTCTATCTTGGAGGGGTCGACCAATACTCCTTCTTTATTGATCACATGTCCTAAAAACTGTACTTCATTCCACCAGAATTCACACTTCGAGAATTTGGCATATAACTGTTCCTCTCTGAGTATTCCTAGAGCTATCCTCAAATGCTCTGCATGTTCTGCCTCAGTCCTTGAGTAGATCAAAATATCATCGATAAAAACTATCACACACTTGTCCAAGTACTTCTTAAATACTCTATTCATTAAATCCATGAAAGCCGCTGGGGCATTGGTTAGTCCAAAGGACATTACCAAGAACTCATAATGCCCATACCTGGTACGGAACGCTGTCTTGAAAATATCTTCGGGTTTAATCTTTAGTTGGTGATATCCAGTTGTCAGGTCAATCTTGGAAAAATAAACAGCATCCTTTAGCTGGTCGAACAGATCGTCTATTCTAGGTAATGGGTACCTGTTCTTTATGGTTAGCTTGTTCAACTCTCGATAGTCGATGCACAGCCTCATGCTCCCATCTTTCTTCTTAACAAATAAAACTGGTGCTCCCCTCGGAGACACACTGGGTCTTATCATACCCTTATCCAAGAGTTCCTGCAATTGGATAGCTAATTCCTTCATTTCTAATGGGGCTAACCGGTAAGGTGCTTTTAAAACTGGCGCCGTCCCTGGGGCCAACTCAATAGCAAATTCAATCACTCTATCGGGTGGTAATCCCGGAAGGTCTTGTGGGAATACGTCTTCAAATTCGTTGACTACCGGAATATCTTGTAAGTTGGGCACCTCCTTTTGCGTGTCCACCACATAGGCTAGGTAGCCCTCATTTCCTTTTTGTAGCATCCTTCTGGCCTGGGCCATAGTCAAAATTTTCTGCATCTGCCTTTTTCCTCTAAATATAACTTCTTTCTTTCCTGGGATATTTAACTTAACTTTCTTCCCCTTACAGTCTATCTGAGAATCATTGCTAGATAGCCAGTCCATTCCCAAAATCACATCAAACTCCCCTAATTTAAAAGGGATCAGATCAACACTAAAAGATTGTTCCCCTATGCCTATCTCACAGGCGGGGTGAATCTGGTTAACAGGAATAATTTCATGATAGGCTATTTCTACTTGCAAGGGTTCTATCAAGGGTTTAGCCTTAAGTTTTAACTTACGCGCAAGGTCCTTTGATATAAAAGATTTAGTTGCTCCCGAATCAAATAAAACATTTGCACTGACTGAATTTAGAGAAAGGGTACCTGCAATCACATCTGAGTCTTTCATAGCATCCTGGACTGTCATGTTGAAAGTCCTCGTAATAGGTGGCTTATTGGAGGCAGCCCTGCTGGCTCCTGAAGCTGCTGGTTTGTTCATTGGGCATTCCCTCTTCCAATGACCCGGGCGTCCACACTGATGACAAGTGGTGGTTGGAATGACGGCAGGGGCTGACGAAGGGCATTTGTGAGAATAGTGGCCCACTTGCCCACACTTAAAGCAGGTTACTGGATTTCCCTTACATTCCCCATAATGCATTCTTCCACAAGTGTTACAGGCTGGAAATGGGGGTCGAGACTGGTTGGAATAGGACATTCTTGACTTCTGGCCGCTCTGGCTCAAATTTACACTCATTGGCCGCTTAAACCCAGTGTTCTTTCCCGGTAGGGACACTGCTCCTCGATTAAATCTAGTTGGGAAGCTCCTTCCTGCGGAACCTCCACCCATGCTCATACTTTTCCTCTTTATTCCTTTCTTCTCTCTTTCCTTCTGCATCTGTTCACTTCCGGCTTCTACAATTGTTGCCTTTTGCACCAGAGTGGCAAATCTGTAAGCTCAAGGATTGCCACCCTATTCTAAATCCACGGTTTCAGTCCCTGCTGAAACCTCCTAGCTTTCTTTTCCTCGGTGCTCACAAACTCTGGCACAAACCTTGCTAACTCAGTAAATTTCGCTTCGTACTCTGCTACAGATAAGTTATTCTGCTTTAGCTCCAAGAACTTGAGCTCCATCTGGTTTTCCATAAACCTCGGGAAATACTTCCCCAGAAACAACTGACTGAATCTCTCCCAGGTTATGATAACATCTGTCTCCATGTTTTTCTTGGCCTCCTACCAGTAGTTGGCCTCTCCTTTCAGAAGGTAGGTAGCAAATACAGTCTTCTGTGCCTCATCGGTACTCAAAATCTCAAAGGATTTCTCCATTTCCTTTAACCATGCCCTTGCCTCAACTGGGTCGGCTGATCCGTGGAACTCAGGGGGCTTAAGGGACTTAAAAGCCCTGAAAGAGTTTGCCATAACATTGTTATTTCCTTGAGGGGGTGGGTTGGGTTGACGTTCCAAGTTTTGCCTTAGTAGTTGCATGAACTGGCCCATGGGATCCATGCCTGGGTTTGGTATTGGTTGCTCAACCTCAGTTTCTCCTTCCTCAGCCTCTATCTCAAATCCCTCAATATCATATATTTCCTCTTCCTCTTCATACAGGGAGTCATCCTGTTCCACATAATCCTCATCTTCCTCTTCACTGTGTTCCTGGTTCCTATCATCCTGGTTATGGCTTCCCTGGTCCTCAGATCCAGGGTTCACCCTAGTTCCAATCTTTCTTGGCGGCATGATACTGATAAAAAAAATTATTATTGGGAAATTCAACGTTAGGTCACAATCATACACAACATTGTGCCTTGCACAATTCTATAATGGGGAGAATGTATCTCACAATTTTATTATCTTATGACAGTTCTAATAAGAAGTGCAGTAATAATAATGATAAAAACAGTGATCTCGTCACTAAGGAACTAAACTGAAAGGAAACAAATATATACATAATGCGAGAAATACATAGTTTGATCTGGTCAAAAGTACAACAGTGCTACAGCCATCTGTCCCAAAAGTGATACACAAGAGTCTATCTGTCTAGTCAGAAAAAGGGATGCTATATACAAATCAACTATCCCGGAAAATTGGCTCTTACTAAGCCCTCGACTAACTAGACAACTAGACTATCCCATCGTCAGTCCTGAATCATACACCGGAGCGGGTCAGCTCCCATACCCTTTCATCGCACAACGAAAGATATAGCCGGCCTGCCGCCTGGAGATCCTACCATGCCTGTCCCCCTGGAGCGATCTGAGTCTCGCTCAGGACGTGAGCTTTATCCCCGTCAGCTCTCTCCTCAAGGATCGGGGTATAACAGCCCTAGTCTCATAAGCTCGGGTACGCCTACCCGCCCTCTCCGCATCCAACTCCCTCCTGACCTCATCCAGCCGGGCCTCAGCAACGGCCACTCGGTCCTCAGTACATCCTGAACATAGCCGTGGGCTAACAAAGACTGCCTATGGGCAGGGTCGAGAGGTGGTGAATCCGGAGCCGCTGGGGGTGCCTCCTCGGTCTGCCTAGGCTCGGGAGTATGGGTCTCTGAGCTGTCATCATAGGGGCTCCAAGATAGTGGTGGAGGGGTAGGAGCTCTGACCACCGGGAGTGTGGGTAAAGGGGTACCAGTGTACACTACCATAGGTCTGACACGCTCCTCAGCTACTGGGACCTCATCCGGGTCCTCCTCATCTGAAATAGTAATGACCTCTGTCTCTAACTCCTTTGAGGGGTCCTCCCCATCCTCCTCCATCTCAGGCTCCTCCTGATCCTCGACATCTAGCAGTGCCTCATCATGCTCACGCTCGAACATCTCAGGGTCCTCTATCTCATGCGCCTACACATTAAACGAGCTAAGTTACTATCATGATACTTATAAGGGTTCCCGTAAGGGTTTTAACTGTCAGCGCTACTTTAAGTAGTCCGACCATGAAATTGGCCAGAGTTCTTATTATCTTTGTGAGTTTGTTATTATATCGTCGCATCATCTCTGAGGTTTATAACGCTTGGCTCTGATACCATTTCTGTAACACCCCCAGATCCGGGGTCAAGGATCCGGGCCGTCACGGTCTTTCTTTCCACAATACCACTTCACTTAATTAATAATAATTAACCTTATGCTGTGACCCCACACTAACTCACACCACAACTCGTTATAGTCTCAGAGATGAAATTGAAATAAGTACAAGTCTTTGAATCCACAGTTTAAAAGTTATTACAACCCCAAAATGATTACTTGATAAATTTACAGTTAATTGCCATTATCTGCCACAAGTTATAATTATACTATATTTGGTTCCCAAAAGTAGAATGTCTGATCTACAGGTAGATCTACCTCTACAGCTATAGCAGCTACGATCTCAACGGGAAGGCGCGGGGCGCTTCCCACGCTCTTGCGCTGGGTCTGCTTGAGCCTGGCCATCTTTCCTAACTGTTGTTGTGTGAAGAAGAATGAAGCAAGAGTGAGCATTACAGCTCGCAAGATAATATATAGTGTTAACAATAATACAAGTATCTGAATGGATACTTACCAGAATCCTTTATCATGTGTAAGGTAATTACTTACTGGATATAAGTTTAAAAGAAGATGAAGTTACCAATTACTTCACTATACTTATACCATTTTTAGAAATCTACTTGAACTACTACTGTTCAAAGTATAATAAGATTCAAGAGGTCATCCCATAGATGAGACCATAAATTAAAACTTGAATATATTCAATCTTTAAAATATTTTTAAAAGAAATGAAGTTACGAGATACTTCATTCAATGGAAACACCAATAAAACTGTTTGACCCTGTCAATGCTTCGGAAACCACCCATTCGTAGCCTTTCGATCGAAATGCTACGGGTAGCGTTGCAGAATTATCCAACTGGATGATGAACTCATTACGGGAGTTTGTCGCGCCAGGAAGACCACTTACGATGATCAGTCGCAGTAGTACAACCCCACCATTTTCTACATGTAGAGGAGAACCTGTCGGATTTACTTGTCAACCGAACACTGGACTCCTAAGGTATGGACCGTTTTAGCGGAACTTCTAGGCCATTTTGGGCCAATATAATAAGGCTGGGCCGGTGCCACTCGACCACTTACGCCACTCCTAGTTCAGATGAAATCCATGACTCTGAAACGTAAAGCTCGTCCCCCCTTTTCCCAAGTAGAAACTTGTTGATACGGCTCCACCAAGAAGTCGTATTTAGTTGGAAAGGAAAACTCACCGATATTTCCCAGGCGATGCCTTTTATTATGGATTAACTTGTTCCAAGAATTTTACTTCCTGAGTGTTGGGTAAGTAATCAAAATTCTTTTATCAAGACAGCAACCTTGTTGCGAATATAAAGCACACCACAGAGCCGGATCCCTCAAGTTTTGAGCCAGTATTTAAATCCCCTTCGAAAGGAGGATCTTAAATATAAAAATGAGTTTTGGGATCCGCTCTAACTTTTAAAAATCATTTTAAAGACTCGAAAACACTTTAAATAGTGTTTGGAGTAATGCTGATTTAATAAAGTAAATCAGTCCCAATATATTAGAAAATATCTGAATATTATTATTTAAATAATATTTCCATAAAGAATAATCTTTATAAAAATAATTGAAGTAGATGTTGTAAAAGTTATACTTGAAATGACTATTAAATAACCAAAGATATACTTATACGAAAGTAATATCTTTATTTGAATAATCAAAAGTAAGTTTGATTACCGACACATTATTCTTTAATAAAATAAAGAATATTAATTAGTAAATAAATCGGTGTCATAAGCCCTCGAATGAATATTCAAAATAATATTCATTAATAAAATAAACGGAGTCATAAGCCCTCGAATGAATATTCAAAATAATATTCAATAAATAAAATAAAGCTATCGAATAAACCTTATTTGATTCATAGTTTTAAAAACTATGCATATATATATATATAAATATATATATATATATATATTATACTCGGGAGCCTCGACTCCCGGTTTTAGAAAAAGTTCACCTTTTGATTCCCTATACTAAGGGTAAACTCAAATATCGCTTATCTCTAGCATAGGTATTATGCAACTATAAGCATTTGAACCAACAGATATATAAATCAAGAATATGAAACAGGCATGCATATATACCATATCACATGCTACAATATATCGCAAGAATTTGCTAATAACAAATATGCATTTATCGCAAGATCATGCATATACACATATACATCACAACAACAGTTATACGGGTAGAAAACTTGCCTGAGCGACTGAGGGTGATTAATGGCTTGGGACGAGTCTGGTAACCTATAAACAACATGTGAGTTGGAATTAAACCAAAGTCACTTGTAAATCTATACTTTAGCCAAATTAGACTCTAACGCTCGCTTTGCGCTTACTGATTCTCTTAAGTCACTCGAGTACCCTCGGCTCCACCATTTTTAATAATTTAACCATTACGAGTTTTAAGGCGATTCCTTCGCGAGTGTCTTACCAACTGCCTAACACACTTAACATAATTGTTTCATACACTAATTAACCCTTTTTTGGTCTTTAACCTATGTTTCAAAGTAAGGCGAGGGGTAATGTTTCGTTCGCGAAACGTGGTTACTTAAAACGGCCGTTTCTCCTAAACCGTACATCGGAATCAAATGAACCACATATCAAAACGAAGCTCATAACATGAACTATCTAAACATGTCAATGGTCAAAGCCTAGCAGGGAGTTCTCGGGTCCTAATGTTATGAACAAAAGCAGTCTAAAGTAAATCGGACATTACGACGGCTATGTTTACGCGATTTCCCCATTTTATACCATTCCAATTCAATCACCAAACAACCCCAATCTATTCATAAAATCAAAGTCCATCCATATCACACTAAAACAGCCCCAATCAACTCAATATTAATAATTATACTTATTCTTAAACTTGAATTTAAACTATACTTAAACCCTTTAACCAAACCATAAGATTTCAACATTCAATTCACCACCATTCCAACCCAAACTCTAAACAAACAAGCTTCAAGCTACTCTTTACCATAACTATCAAAATCATCCTAATATACAAAGTAAATCTAGGGTTTGGAGATGATATACCTTCCTTGAAGTGATGTGAGTAGCTAGGAAGCCTTAAGAAGCCTTGAGATGTCTTAGAGATGCTTGTATCTTAAAGGAAAAACAAGAAAAATCAAGTTAAAAACCTTGAAATCACTATTCATTGTCTTCTTCATTGATTTATTGGAGAAGATTAAGAATGAATTGGAGGCTTAAACTCATAAGATAGCCATAACTATGCATAAGGAGTACTAGAGAATTATCTTACCAATTTAGGAAGCTTGGAACTTAAATTTTGAAAATTCTTCTCTTTGAAAATGGAAAAAGCCGAGAGCAAGCTTCTTGGTGGAGAGAAATAAAATGATTTTTGTGTTTGCTTTGTTTTGTTTTGGTTGGTTGATTTTCTTTTGATTAGTTTTGGTTAATTACCTTATTAACCTTATCTTTGTGTGGTTATAAACCAACCACATCTCCTTCCCCTTATGTCATGCTTATGATGTCATCTTCCCTTACTTGCCCCTTCTTATTGGTTGGATGACCTCATCATCCCTAACCTCCTTGATTAACTCCCTAATTGTTTTCCTAATGACCGCTGATCTGTTATACGGTTCGCTTAACTTTCGTTCTCGTTTCTCGTTTGAGGGATCATACTCGGGATCTTATTACTTGGGTTTTCTTAACCTTTCTCAATACATTATATTCCTTTTATGATCCTCTCTTATAATCCTTTAATTTATATCCTTTTTATCCTGTTACCTTATACTCAATTCCTTCCGTATCTAGTGGATTTCCGGGAAAAATCAAAGTGTTCAGAATTGGATTATGTCGATCTTTACATACACTTATATACCATATAGAGTACTAATAAAATCTCAGAATATCCAAAACAGAACCCCTACATAGTGTGGCATGAAAAATTTTCTCATTCAGCAAAAACACTATTCATAAGGGTTACAAAAAGTTCAAAATTTTGGGGGTTATTACACTACCATACAGCTTCAATCCATTCAACAGTTTCTAAAATCTATTGAAGGTATCATTCAATGATTCTCCTTCTTCAGAATGAAAATATTCATATTGTTGAATGAGAAGCTGCATTTTGTTTTCTCTAACTTGTTCAGTACCTTCACAGATAAGTTGTACAGTATCCCAAATTTCCTTAGCAGTTTGGCTGTTAATGACATTATCAAACATATCTTTGTCTAGTCCATTAAACAGAATGTTCATGGCCTTCTTGTCCTTGTGAACCTCTTCAATATCTTCATCAATCCATTCTGCTTTTGGCTTAGGAATAGACTGTCCAAAAGCAACTGTGGCAGTGGCAGCTGTGGCCACTTTGTGAGGGATGTGAGGATCATTCTCAATGCAGTTGATGTAGCTTTCATCTTGAGAGAGAAGATGTAGATGCATCTTCACTTTTCAGTGATGATAATTATCCTTTTCCAGGATTGGAATCTTCACTCCAATATCCTTCTTACTCATGATGTTAGTAGAATAGATCATTAAACTCTTTGTATGTCAAGAGCTTGCTCTGATACCAATTGTTATTCCCAAGGAACTAACAATGAGATTTACAGAAGGGGGGTTGAATGTAAATCTCAAAACTTTTTCAAGTTTTGAGCAGTTTCAAAAGCTAAATGTATGATGAACAGATGTGTGTGTAAATTTCTTTGAGCAGGTGCAGACAAATGTATATTCAAGACACAAATGTAAAGAACACAAAGGCTTTAAAAACTTTTCTGGTGGATTTGTTGTTCCACCAGAGATGTGTATTTCAGAAAATCTGTGATACAAAGAATTGTTCACAGCTGCTTCCTAGTACAAACTAGATGATTTTCTCCCTGAGTTTTTCTAAACAGCTCTGGAAATATCACTTCGAATTACTAGCTGCAACTTGGTTTATATATCACCAAGTTTATAAGTGAAGACAAAGATACAATTATAAAATAGTTCTTCACATGTTTCTTCTTCATTTCTCTATCCAATGCAATCTAAGATAATCTTTGAATACTTCCTTGTTTGCACCAGAATGAAAATGCTGCTTTTTCTTGATTCCTCCAAGAGGCTACCACATTCCAATTGTCTCTGTCAACCCATGTGCCTCTGTCAGCTTATGAATTGTCACTATCAACTGCTATGGAACTGAACATCCGTTGAAGCTTTCATCCGTTGATGGCTTTATCCGTTGATGCTTTAGTGACATCCGTTGATGCTTTAACAGTTGAAGCTTTATCCGTTGATGCACTCATCCGTTGATGCTTTAGAGACATCCGTTGAAGCTTTGTTTCTCATCCGTTGAAGGCCTTTAATCTATCAGTTGATACTACTTCATTTATACAAAATTACAAGGCATGAAATATTTACAATTAGCCCTCCTATTTACATATCCACTAGTAGTCAACATGACTTATAATTTCCCACAACTTCTAAAAATTATAACTTAAATACAGAGACTGAAATGTGCTACAATACTAATTTATTTCTAAGTAAAACTACTCCATCAACGGATAGCCAAAGTGGTCTTATCCGTTGAGGCTACAAACACTAGATTTCTACTTAAGTGTTTTGTTTAACTTATCATCAAACTAATACATATATTCCTAACATTGTCTATATGTCTAAAAATAACACAATATAAACATGTCATAAATTTTAAGGAAGTTTTTTTTAAAATAATAATCATTAGAAGCCGGTAGACATGTAAAGATAAAAGCTTTAAACTGAAGTAGGCGACATAGATACTCACACCCCTCCAAGGTCGTGACTGATCCTAGAGTAGAGTAGAGTAGAGTGGATGCTTCCACTAAGCTTGTTGCTCTCAAAAAGCCTGCTCAAAGTAATACATAAGACTGTCAACTTCAAGTCCTTGTGAAATAAGCATATACTGGTATCCATTTTATTTATCACAAATGTTAATATTTAGAAATTAATGCCTAGAGGAAAGTGGTATACCTTGAAATGTTATTGTTTGAACAAGAAGATCACATATCTATCACCAAATCTTGGGAGTTTATCAAACAACTACATCTGTTCCGAGTGGACAGGGGTGAGAGGAATAATTGTGTACAAATGATTTAAATGAGGATTTGCAATTACATTTGAAAACCGATGGAATATTTAGGAGAATGGTGATGACTAAACTATGTAATTCATGATAAATTAAAAGAGTTTGATTCATTCCAATTCAACATCTATTTTTTTCCCGATAAAAGCATTTTATGCTAGGCATTTTTAATACTACTTAAAGAAATTTATTGATTTATCCACTACTTGTAATAAATAGTTTAGAATAGCTTCTTTTTTCGAGCATACACATGGAGCAGAGTCAAGTTACAGTTGAAAAATTGAGATGCTAAATTACTCTGTTCTTTAAAAGTTTTAAATTTTGACAAGTGCTGCTAATTTATACAAAGCAAGCATGGTCGTACCATTATTTAGTTTGTTTGACTTAGTGTTAGTGACAGTGGGTAAAATGATATGCATCTTAGACAAAATATGAATGCAAACCATTTACACAGATGCTAGGAATTGAGTAAACCTGTAACAAGCATAATTTCCAACACAACTAATTACATATTCAAAGAATTAAACAGTGTGATGATCAACAAAAACATCAAAAAAATTAATTAACTATAGTCAACTCATAAATATAAAAATTAGAAAAAGTGGAGACTAACCCGAGGATCGAAAATTGAACAGTGTTATTGTCCTGCAAAAATAATTAAAATTTCATATAATACATGGGCTTTTATTAAATTTTAACAAACACATACACAAAACAAAATCAAACAAAATTATAAAATAATTACACTGAATACCTTATACTGATTTAAATCCACAACCGTATGCAAAAAATTAGGTCATGTGATACGAAATATTAAAAAGAATTAGTAACTTCAAAAAATATTGAATTAAATGAAAACACCAGTATAGAAGTAAATTATGATTTCGATTTGAAAAACCCCCAATTTACAAAAATAGGGTTTCGATTTGAAAAACCCCTAACTTACAAAATTGGTCACCGATTCAAGCTTACCAATTCAACTACAAAGATGAGATAAGCTTACCAAACTTGTGTTCTTAACAATCAATCTGATGATGAGATGAGTTGACTGGAGGTGAGATGAGTGGAGTTCAGCACAGAGAGATAGTGAGATGGTGCATGGAGGTGAGTAAAGTTGAGATGGTGAGCATAGGGGGGTGATGCGATGGTGAACGGAGGAGAGTGGGCGATGAGAGGGAGAGAAGAGGAGGTTAGTCGAGAGACATATATCTTTTATTTTTTAGGTTTTAGTTCTTTGTCTGAAAGAGAGAAAATAACGGGGGAAGCAGAATATTGGAATAAAGGGGGAGAAATTTTGAAATAAAATGGAGAAATTTTGATAAGGGGGAAAATATTAAGTTGGGCACTAGTTGAATTTTTTTAGGCAATTTTAGACATCAGTTGTAAAATAACCGATATCTTTAAATAGAAAAGACATCAGAAAAATACGGGATGATGTAATTATATTTTTTAACATGAGTGGCATTGGTAACCGATGTCTAATGTGTGATTTCAAACACTTTTTCTTGTAGTGTATTCATAATTATTATTGACAAAAATAGAGTACGGGCTAGCGTTCAATTAAAGCGAATTTGGCGACCGCCTAATATTCCAAAAATTTTAGGAGCCCCAATTTTTCGTATATGCAATATGAAATATGATGCATTTTTAACGAATTTAAAATTAGATAAAAGTATGTGATAATTAATTATATATTAAAATATCTTTAAAATTAACATTTTTGAAACCAAATATAAAAAAAATCTAAAAGAGTAGATGATTCCAAATAAAATCACCTTTTCAGGAAATTATCAAACAATCAGAATATATAAAAATACAACATACAAATGGACTTCACATTCTTTAATGCATTACTACTTAATATTGATGGCGTGAAGGTAGAAATAAAATAAATATAAAGTTGAACACTTTTTTAACTAGCTATAAAAACCAACATGAGAACAACACTAGAACATGACAGGTTAATAATACAACGACTACACAAGAAATAAGAATAAATGAATACAAGATAAATACAATGAATTAAAAGATTTGAAGAAGGCTTGAAGTCTGTTTACATGTCACTGAAAGAAGTTCATTAATATGATCATGCCTTAGTAAAGAACAAAGGTTAAAGACTTTCAGGGTTTCAAAAATGTTGAAGATTCAGTGTATAAGTGCTAACATAAGATTTCAGTGTATTAGCATTGATTGAACATAGACAGTGTTTGAAGCATATGAATCTGAAGAATTGAAGACAAGGTATAGACAGAGGTTAAAGAAGACAACTGCAGTCTTGAAGTTATACTCACTGACAGGAGTTCACTTATATGTTCAAGCATTGGTGAAGAATAGTGAATGAAGTATTCAAGATTGTAGTAGCAATGAAGACGTTGTCTAAAGTACCAGAAATGATTCTGGCGAAAGTACAGTTGTTTATTGACAGTCAGTGTTCGAAACGATAAAGTTGTTGCAAGCTTAACAATGTAATCAAGGCCATAATACGAAGACCTGAATCGAAATTAGTCGTCTGTGAACCAGACCAGTCTCGTGAAAGGAATCTGGGTATTATTTATAGAATAATTGTTAAGTTGAGGAACGTACTTGGATTGAACGTTTATCTGCTAAAGTACGAGAAGAGGTACACATGATACAACTAAACAGGTAGAGGGATTGGCCTAGTTCTAAGTTTAATTGTTAAATTAAATAAATTTATTTAATGGACTTTAATATAATTTATTTAATAAACTTAAAATGATTTATTTAATAAATTTTAAATAAGTTTATTTTATAAATCTAAATTAGTTTAATTATATAAGATATATTTAAGTTTATTTTGTAAATTAATTTAGTTAGAATGTAAACTTAAATAAAAAGAAAAAAGAAAAGAAAAAAAAGGAAAAATGTAAGAAAAGAAAAAAGAAAAACAAAAAGAAAAAGAAAAAGAAAAGAAAAAGAAAAGAAAAAAAAGAAACAAAAAAAAGAAAATCAAAAGAAAGAAACCAAAAGAAAGAAACCTGGCAAATGGTCGCAGGTTAATAAACAAAGAACCAAACCAAATCAAGGTCGCCAATTAATAAAACAAAAGAAATCAACTTGGTCGCAGATTGCAAATTCAAAGGTCGCGGGTTACCTGGTCGCCAATTGGTTTTGTGAGAATAAAAGCTAATTAAAAGAAGTTCCCTCTGATCGCAGGTTACAAAAGGAATATACCCGGTCACAACTTACTCCTCAACCATATCTTTATTGATACAATTAATTAATTTGTGTGGTTCAATTTCAGCCACACATTTTAATTGATACAAAGTCTACACTACAGCAACAGATCATTCAGAATTTAAAAGTTGTATTGTTCTGTTCATTTTCTCTCCTAAAAAGCTGAAGAACTGAAGCAAAGAGAGACCGAGGAGATATACACACAAATCTATATCAGTTATTCTTCTCACCGGAGTAACGTTATAATGCCCGATTTAACTCTTATATATACATAGGGGTATTATAAACGTTACACGATAATAAAAAACTTAGACAAACAAAAACTAGATCATTGTATAAGATTTGATTCGTAAATATTTGTAGAAGTTAGGAACTTTGTTGTTTTTAGATTGTAGTCGGTTAATTTATTTACCGGAGTATAGCAACACCCCTCGCGGATTTATATATGAATATATATTTCCCCAAATATCTTGTGTTCCTCGTTTTACTGTTCCAAATACTATTCTCCTCAAGAACACGAAACCACTAACCGAGCTCTAAATTATTTATCCGCAAAAGATTCGAAATAATTTTTTAATTTAATGAGTATCGTATTCAGCCCCCCTTCTACGATACTTCGGGACCTAACAATTGGTATCAGAGCTGATTGATTGATATACAAATTAGGTTCCTTAGCCTAGTGTAGCTCGGTGTGCAGAAACTTTTTGAACTTAAATTGACGAGAGACCTTTTTAAATTAATTTATTTTACTAATTTAAATTTGCATTAATTTATTTTATAAATTAGATTTAGCAAATTCATTTTATAAATTTAACTTAAATGGGTTTATGATTTAAACTTGAATAAGTTTATTTTGTGAACTTAATTTAAATAAATTTATTTTATAAATTTGATTTAAATAAATTTATCATTTAAATTTTAGTAAATAAAATTTTTAACTTAAATTATTTTTTGGGTACATTTTATTTTATAAAATGCCTGCCAGGTTCTTGTTTGTTTTGTTCATCCAATTTCCAATTTATGGCTGCCATTTTGATAGTTTACTAGCTACCATTTTTGTGTTTAATTTGCTGCCATTCTCCTCACCAACATTCATTTACACGTGCGGGGCTAATTGATCGGCTGTCCAGTGGAGTTGCTGTGTGAGTCACACCCGAGAAATCAAAACAGTACAGGACACATGCAGTACCTGACACGCGCGAGTTTGAACACGCAACAGTCAATTGATCACAGACAGCTGGTCGCAACTTGGAACACTGCACAAGGAAAAACAAAGCAAAGTACTAAGTCCTGGTCACAGGTTAGCAAAAAGGAGCTGTGGTCGCCAGTTAGTAGTTAAGAAATTTTGTAGCCGCTAATTTTTATTTTTGATTTATTTATTTTTTCAGAAAATTTAAAATTCTTAAATTTAAATTTTTCTTAGATAATAATTTACGTTTTATTTACTTTTTAAGAAAATTCGAATTTATTGAAAATTAGATTTTACATAAATATTTATTTTTGATTAATTTATTTTCTAAGAAAATTAATAATTTTGGAAATTTAAATTTTTATCAAATATAAAATTAAGGGTTCTCAAAGGATTGGTAGACTCAGAATTCCTCTGGACTTTTAAAGATGATTTTTCTCGGAGATTTTAAAGACAACTCTATAATTCCATATTATACAGTCACATAGTGGTTTGTACCAATACTACATTTATCTAGGAATCAATGAGATCATATAGGCAGGAATTGTGGAGGTCAGAGAGAATATTAGGGACATACAAATATCTCAGTTACATGCATTAAAGTTGGAATCTCGGGACAGAATATAAGAGTTATTGTTAGCTGAATTAGAGGGAGCTCAGGTAGAAGTACTTGGGGACTGGACGTCAGGACAATGTTTCACACGTCAGGAAAGTTTAGTCGCATCGGATTCACAAGGAGTACATAATCTATATCCAAGGATCAAACCTATCTATTCTGAAGTAGAGACTTTTACAGATTCAGTTCAAGAGGTGATTACAAGACTAAGATTGGGACATAAACAAGATATGTGTCAAGTAACTATCATGGGTTTTGCTATAACAGAACAAGAAGCTTGACAAACAAGGATGAGTAGGGACTCATTTGAAGAGCTGTGACAAAGGTGGAATATTTTCTTAGGAAGCATCCAGTCAAAACTATAGTGCATGGGAAAGAGTTGGGATGGATCAGATGACGAGAAGGAAGATCATGAATATCTTGCTTTCACAACAATCTCTGAAGATGGTCCAACTCACATATCTCAGGTTTCAATTTCTTGAACCACTATAATATTTTGCTCTCAATATTCAATGCATAATAAGATCTTAGTGTTTAAATATTTAACACTCACACAAGCATGATAGCATTACACATAGATAATGCTGAACTAGTTCATTAGATTATGTTTCAGGTAACTAGGATTGATGTTTAACTTGTGCATGTTACTTTAGATGATCTTAAATATGTGTTTGAATATTTGTTGAACATGATTAATTGCTTTAGTTAGATATATATATTTTCCAGCACTTAAGACCTTTGTTTATGCTTACTCTTTATATCCTATTATAATAAAATTTATTTATTTGATCTGAATCATTTATTAAGATATATTTGTTTATATTTGGATTGAGACAATTAGATGAGATACATCAATAGGATTTGACTAGATAGAATTATTGATTTATTTGTTAATTCTGTTTGTTCCATATCATGTCTGTCTTGCTTAATTCTTATGTGTCATGTTTTTAAGTGAATGTCATGTATTCTTAATGCAATGCTTGCTTATTTATATGTCATGAATTCATCTCTTCGTATTTACATTAATTGTAGAAAAAGCATGCTTAGAATTACAATAGGGCAAAGACTGCTAGTCCTCCTTATGTAAGTGTAATAACCCCAATTTTTGGAATTTTTGAAACCCTTATGAATAGTGTTTTGCTGAATAAGAAAACTTTTCATGCCACACTATGTAGGGGTTCTTTTATTGATCTTCTGGGATATTATTAGTACTCTATGTGGTATATAATTGTATGTAAAGATCGTCAGAATCCAAATCCGAAAACTTTGATTTTTCCCGGAAATCCACTAGATACAGAAAGAATTGAGTATAAGGTAACAGGATAAAAATGATTTAAATTAAAGGATTATAAGAGAGGATCATAAAAGGAATATAATGTATTGAGAAAGGTTAAGAAAATCCAAGTAATAAGATCCCGGGTATGATCCCTCAAACGAGAAATGAGAACGAAAGTTAAGCGAACCGTATAACAGATCAGCGGTCATTAGGCAAATAATTAGGAGTTAATCAAGGAGGTTAGGGATGATGAGGTCATCAAACCAATAAGAAGAGGGAAAGTAAGGGGTGATGACATAGAAAAGGTGACATAAACATGACATAGGGGGGGAGGAGGTGTGGTTGGTTTTTAACCACACAATTTTCAAGGTTAATAAGGTAATTAACCAGAATCAAATCAAAACCAACCAAGCTAAGCTAAACAAATCACAAACACAAAAATCATTTCCTTTCTTCTTCAACATTTGCTCTCGGCTTTTCTTCATTTCAAGAAGAAGAAATTTCAAAGTTCAAGTTCCAAGCTTCCTTAATTAGTAAGGTAATTATCTAGTACTCCTTATGCATAGATATGGTTATCCTATAAGTTTAAGCCTCCAATTCATTCTCAATCTCTTCCAAGAAATCAATGAAGAAGATAATGAATAGTGATTTCAAGATTTTTAACTTGATTTTTCTTGTTTTTCCTTTAAGATCCAAGCATCCCTAAGACATCTCAAGGCTTCTTAAGGCTTCCTAGCTACTCATATCACTTCAAGGAAGGTATAACATCTCCAAATCCTAGCTTTACTTTGTATATTAGGATGATTTTGATTGTTATGGTAAAAGAGTAGCTTGATGCTTGCATGTTTAGAGTTTGGGTTGGAGTTGTAGTAAATTGAATGATAAGCATGATTCGAGCTTAATTGTTAAGTAGTATTAGTTGAATTTGGAGATGTTATAATATATGATTGGATTGAGATCCTTGAGCTCATTATGACTAAAATCAGTAGCTTTGATGTGTATCTTGAGTTGCTATTGATTGGTAGTTGGATTGATGTGAATTGAAGTGTTTTAAATTTGGGAAATCGCGTAAACATAGCCGTCGTAATGTCCGATTTACTTTAGACTGCTTTTGTTCATAACATTAGGACCCGAGAACTCCCTGCTAGGTTTTGACCATTGCCATGATTAGATAGTTCATGTTACGAGCTTCGTTTTGATATGTGGTTCGTTTGATTCCGATGTACGGTTTAGGAGAAACGGCCGTTTTAAGTAACGACGTTTCGCGAACGAACCATTACCCCTCGCCTTACTTTGAAACATAGGTTAAAGACCTTAAAGGACTAATTGGAGTATGAAACATTTATGTAAAGTGGATTAGGCAGTTGGTAAGGTACTCGCGAAAGAATCGCCTTAAAACCCTTAATGGTTAATTTATTAAAAATGGTGGAGCCGAGGGTACTCGAGCGACTTAAGAGAATCAGTAAGCGCAAAATGAGCGTTAGAGTCTAATTTGGTTAAAGTATAGATTTACAAGTGACTTTGGTTTAATTCCAACTTATATGTTGTTTATAGGTTACCAGACTCGCCCCAAGCCATTTATAACCCCCAGTCGCTCAGGCAAGTTTTCTACCCGTTATACTGTTGTTGTGATGTATATATGTATATGCATTATCTTGTGATAAGTGCATGATTATTATTAGCAAAGTCTTGCGATATATTGGAGCATGTGATATGATATTTATATGCATGCCTGTTTTGTAATCTTGATATCTAATTGTTGATTCAAAAGCTTATAAGTTGCATAATACCTATGCTAGAGATAAGCAGTAGTTGCGTATAACCTTAGTATAGGGGACCCAAAGGTGAACATTTTCTAAACCGGGAGTCGATGTTCCCGAGTATATTATATATATATTTACATATATATATATTGATATAGTTTTCAAAACTATTAATCGAATAAGGTTTATTCGATAACTTTATTTTATTTAATGAATATTAGTTGAGTATTCATTCGAGGACTTATGACTCGGTTTATTTTATTTAATGGATAATATTTGAATATTCATTCGAGGACTTTTGACTCGCTTTATTTTATTTAATGAATATTATTTTGAATATTCATTTGAGGACTTATGACTCCGCTTATTTATTAAATAACATTCTTTATTTTATTTAAGAATAATGTTTTGATAATCAAACTTATTTTCGATTATTCAAATAAAGATCGTACTTTTGTATAAGTATATCTTTGGTTATTTATTATTCATTTCAAGTATGAGTTTTTAAAATTTTTACTTCAATTATTTTTATAAGGATTATCCTTATGGGAATATTTTTTAAATAATAATATTCAGATATTTTCTAATATATTGGGACTGATTTATTTTATTAAATCAGCATTACTCCAAACATTCTTAAAAATGTTTTCGAGTCTTCAAAATGATTTTTAAAAGTTAGAGCGGATCCTAAAACTCATTTTTATATTTAAGATCTTCCTTTCAAGGGGATTTAAATATTCGCTCAAAACCTGAGGAATCCGGCTCTGTGGTGTATTTTATATTCGCAACGTGGTTGCTGTTTTGAGACATCAATTTGATTACTTGCCCAATGTTCCGGAAGTAAGTCCATCTGATTGAGTCGGCATAAGCGACAGGCCGGGGTACGGACTATGAAGGTGTAAGTGGCTGGGTAACAGTCCATCCACGCGTGAGTGGCTGGGTAACGGTCTAGCGCGAGGTCCGAATGCGACCATCTACAGTAGAAAAGGTTACTTATTGGTATCTTTGCCTGATCAGCAAGATATCGGATTTATGCCACAATTCTTTTCCTTTCCAAAAATTCATTGGATGTTACAAACTCTGTTCATACTTTACATGACAGAGGTTTTCAGGAAATGTATAAAGAGATATATATGTGGATATATATATATCGGGACTTAATGAAGTATATCATAACTTCATTTCATTTAATGATATTTCAAAGATTGAATCTATTCAAGTCTTATCTTGTAGTCTCATCAGTGTGATGAACTTTTGAAACTAATTATAACTTGAACGGTGGTAGTTCAAGTAGTATTCGGAAAAGATATAAGTATATTGGAGTATCTTGTAACTTCATCTTTTAAACTTATATCTAGTTAATGATTATCTTATGCATGACAAAGATTTTCAGAAAAACGTTGAGACAAGGTTGGATATATGAGATCACCTTGCAACGATATTTTTATACAGTTATAAACTGGAACTCTGTGTATATTATACATGTCAGAGGATTTCAAAGATTGTGAAAAGTATATATGTATATATACTGAATATTTTACGACTTGGTCGCGTTAAGATATCAACTTGGTTTATTTCTTCTTGACCAAGACTTTCATGAGTACTATGAGAATGCTCATATATTGTAAATCATTATACATATTATTTTGGTGGGCTTGTTGCTCACCCTTGCTTTTCTTATTTCATCACACAACATCAGCTAGACAAGATGAACAGGACCAAGCTTCCAATTCGCAAGCGGTTAGAAAATGTTCCGCAGTTTTCTGGAAGCGTTGATGCCGCCGTAGCTGAGGTAGGAGCTACCAATAGGCTAGGTTTTCAACTATTGATGAACCAGATTTATGTATATATATGAATTGTAATAATGGCAAAGAAATGTAAATTTATTCAGAAACCCTTTTAAGGTGTATTGGCATATAATTGTGGAATAAAACGACTTGTGATTATTTTTGGATATTCATCTCTGAGACTATAACTTGTGGTGTGTGTGTCTATGGTGGGGTCACAGTACAGAATAGTTGATTATTTATTAAGATTGTGTGTTATTAAGGGAAATGGAACTCGTGACAACCCGGATCCCCGACCCCGGATTTGGGGGTGTTACAGAAATGGTATCAGAGCGAAGCGTTATAAACCTCAGAGATGATGTGACGTTAAGATAATAAGTTCACTAAGATAATAAGAACTCTTGCCAAGTTCATAGTCGGACTACCTAACGTAGTACTGACAGTTAAAACCCTTATGGGAACCCTTATAAATATAGTGATAGTAACATAGTTCGTTCTCGTATAGGGCAGCGGGGCACCGAACCCTGAGGTTCAGGAGCATCAGCATAAGGATGTTTTATTACATGTTGGAGATCAAATTGTGAATCTGATAGAGTACCCTAACGAGGGACCGGATGAGATTCATATTGAGAATGTTGCGGTTGAGGATGTTATCCCATAAGGGATTGTTGCTGAGGAGGATCTCGTGGAGGATCCTGACGAGAATGAAGAGAGGACCGTTGAGGAATTGATGACCGTAGTCAGGGAGACTACCAGAGCAAGAGTGGCCGCGAGGGTGGCACTAGAGAATGAAGAGTTACCAAGGGCACAAAGGTTAATGAGGGCAGAAGGAGTGGGGCCTTTCACGACACCAATTATACCAGTATCAGACCCTCTTCTCGAGGCTCCTGAAGACATCCATGAGGTTCCACCAATTCCTGTTCCCTCCCTTGTACAGAGCCCAGCACCTACTGAGGAAATGCCACCTTTATCTCCTGCACCATTGTCACCTGATACCGTGCTTGGTTATCCATTTGGATCCCCTGGGCCTGCACCCCATGGACTGCTAGATGCAACCACTCAGGCTTCTCTTATCGCCGATTATTACATGACTTTGGGTGGCCTGTCCGAGGCCCGTAATGTTAGGAGTGATCTGTTGGATCGACTTACTGCACCAAGGATTGAGGGCGGGGTACTTCCGGCAGGATTAGCTCATAGCATGGAAAGGATTGAGGCTACCACCCGTGTTACAGCTAGAGGCCATCTTGAGGGTCAGATTGATCCAGCTCTACTTGCCACTATCTTAGACCTCATCACCTCTGTGATGGAGCAGGTTAGGGATGTCGTGCATGCCCGCATTTCTTGATCCATGGTAGTGTACAGAGCCAGAGCGATCAAATAAGGGTTTCATGTAGCACCGCTTTTGGAGGATTAACCTAAGTTATGAATGATTAGTTTTAATGACGAGATGATTATCTATGGTAGTACTTTTGGGATATAAGCGATCAGATCAAATGATGTAATTCTCTTTAATGTGTTCAGTAGTTGTACCCTCGAACAAATGGTTATGTATATATTCGTTAATTTCAGTTCTGATCAGTTGTTTGTGATAAGTTCATATTGTTAATTGCACTATTAACACTTAAGAGAGTGTCATAAAGTTTATAGAACTTGAGAATTCATAATTTGCAATCATGCAAGGACAAAACGAGGGAAAGACTTAAGCAAAGTAAGTAAAATAAATATCCAGAGATTCTTAAAATTTTTCCGAGCATTATGCCCCCATAAGGAATAAGATTAGGGGCAAACCTTGAATATGATAATTAGGGAGGTCGTAATTAAGATATAAGGAACCCAGAATATAATGAAGTGGAAAATGAAGATTTTAAATTAAAGATGACCCCAATTATGGGGAGTGGGAAGAAATATTTAGACTGAGAAAATAGAAGTCAAGCAAGATAGGAAGAACCAGGATGGTACTCCTATTGGGCAATCCACGGACCTGCCTAAAACAAAACTTATACTTTTACCCTAACCACCACCTTGAGGAAACAATGTGGTGTGAAATTCTTCAGGACCTTTAAGTCGCTAATCTCTCAGAGTTCCAAGGGAATAGCTGACCCAGCCGAGGCAAGAGCCTGACTAAAGGAAATACATGAATCATTTGAGATTTTAAATGATTGACGAATCAGAAAATAGTGTTTTTGTCACTTACCCTCCTAAGAGAGAGACCACCCACTGGTGAAAGACCAAGAAAGGCACGGAGCAAGAGGTTATGATAAACTGATTACAGTTCAGTCAATTGTTTTCAGGAAAGTACTTCCCAAGATTATGGAGATAGTGTAAAAGCTTTATAGCCAGAACAAGGCGGACGAGTATGATGAATTATGAATCTAAGTTGTAAAAGTTGTCAAGATTCGTTCTGAGGACACGAATCCAGAATGACGGGATGTTTGAAATCAATGCTTATGTTGTGTTAGTTCAGGAAATAATGATAAGAGAAAGGAAAATAAAAAGAAACTGAAGTGGAAATGAATATAAAGGCAATAGAGTTTGAGGAATAATAAGGAATTTGGGTATGAGGAAACCCTAAAGACTCGTAGCAATAGAAATAGAAAAGTAAGTAATCGTCAGGATGAGGGTGATTCACCATGAGTTAAATTGATGGTTGAAGGCATAAGAGATACATATATATTGTACCCCCTTCAAGTTGGAAGGATTCGGGAAACCTTGAGATAGTTCGAAGGATAAATAATGAGACGCGGATAGACTGAGGAGACAAGAAAGTAAGAAATTAGGAAAATTGGATGAAGGAAGTGACCTTCAAGAATGTGGAGTGTGAGACCGGTGGCTTGATACCCAGGAAGGAAGACGCCAGGAATGAGAGATATCCCAACATTGAGATGACTGTTGAGATAGACAACAAAAGTAAATACAGAATTATTAAGAAGAAGTTCACGTTGAACACGACCAATATCTTCCAGAACATCGTTGTTATCATTACCGAATCAGGCAAGAAAAGTGGATAACCGTTATTGTCTTTTGGAGGCCATAAGGATTGACCTCATTTTGGATAAGGATATTATTATGAAATTAGGCATATACTATCAAGGTGGGAATTATTGAATTAAAGACACCCTCATCAGGGATATATGACTTGATTTATCCATGGAAGGATGCATGTACCTTTTTAAAGGTGGAATTAAGGATAGAACATCGGTAACTTAAAACGAATCCTAGGGGAATGCATAAAGGTTGGAATTTCACCCTTAATAGGGACAGCATGAGTTTTGACAAGTATGAATTGGAAAGGATCAAGGTAATAACAACCTTTAAAGATCAGTAAAGAAAATTTTCAGAAGTACATAGATAATGGTTCTAGTACTAGTAAATGGTATTTTGATATGCCTGTATATAGGGAATACAGGAGGAACGATTCAAGGATAACCTTAGAGGTTTTACAAGGAGAAAGGTAATATTCAAAATTCTCAAGAATAAAAATATTGATAAAGGAAATATGACGTAATTATAAATGATGCCAAGTGGGGCACGTGTTAAACCACGAGAAAGTATGGATCGAACCAGTAAAGGTCGAAATTGTTCAGGAAAATTAGGACCTAAGATAAAAGATGTTCTAAGTATGATTGAGAGTCAGTCATGACAGTGATTAACCTCTAAAGACTGAGGCAATAACTTATGGAAAAATGGTGATATTTTTTTTTACTCATCAGATTTTAAGGAAAACATCTTCACATAAGCAGTGATTGAAATGAGGTAGAAAATTTATTTGGAAATGGTTAAAATGACATTGACTGTAAGGAAATTTTACTATCAGGAAAGGCGAAAGAGGTGGCCGACACTTTAAAGGTAAGAGGATAATTATAGGCGCTTGTGCCAAAGGAATACAGTGATGATGGTTAAAGTTGTGAAGGTTGTATTATGGTTTAAAAGATTGACATTCCTTCTGATGACTGTGCAATACCCAACCGTAATAGTAGTTGGTAAAGGTTTAATTCGTGTAATCGCCATGAGCGGGCTATCTATCTCAGAAGGTACTATCTTGAGATGAGCCAGGACCATGTTTCAAAAAGGACTAGACGAACCTTTGAGTTAAGTCTTCTATTAAAGGCATATGATTAAGAATGGTATTAACCTGCTATCGTTGCTTTGATTGAAACTCTTCTGCAATTTTATCTGCTTCATGTCATGATAGTACGTCAGGATCTGGAGTGTTCTTCATGAATTATGAATGGTAACTATGTTAACTCCTTAGAAGAATTTGATACGACAGGTATGGACTCCGTATGGTTAGCTATTAAGATTCCAAGGAAAATGAATGACGACAGTAGGTCAGTGGTGGACCATAGTAATGCAGCAACGATTCTTTGAACAATGAGCCGATTACAACAGTGAGAGTTGTAGTGTAATGGATGTTGAGATTGGGTACCCCTAATTGGGTTGTGGTGATGTATAAGTTATCGTTGAATAGACTGGTTAAGTAGATTATCTACCTATTGAATATTTATTCCTTCTTATCAATAGAGAGTCGTATTACTATACGAGGAAGGTTGCGATGCAAGCATAGAATTCTAGTAACGATGGTGTCTAGAATGAGATCCCAGATTCGATTTTCGATGTCGAGGGAGTTTCAAAGGTGATTATGTATAAGCTCGAGGAAGAGCATGGGTCCATAGAATGATGGACGGAATAGCAAAAATATTTAGGCATGTGAAATACGATGCTATAATACTTGATGTTAATATAAATACATATATGTTTTGTTTTCCTATGACAAACCTCTATAGTTCAGAGGTAGATTCCAAGCCAGATATTTTATGGCAATATTTTTTTTACATATATACAATTCTATTCAGTTCGTTCTTTTCTCTTCTTTTCATTTCATGTAAGCTGAGAAGAACAACCCTTCCAGAAGGGGAGGTATTGCCGAATGACTATCTATCTGTGTGATAGAAGCCTAGTAGGATACCACATGTCGTTTAATTGCTTGTCAAGTGCTAAAGGCTGGCCACCTTCTGTACTAACTATGCAATAGAACAAGTGTTCATGATCATAGTGATCTCTCAACAAATTCCTTTACTTCTATATGATGGATCAAGCTTTCGAAGATGGAAGCAGCTAAAGGAAGTAGTATCAGTACGATGGTATTCCGATTCTAACGCGTTAGTGATACTAAGGTTGACGTGGTTATTAAAAGGTTATAGAACGCTAACGAGCAAAAGTATAACCAGTATAATATTGGGAACGGAAGGTAGTAGCGATTACGAACTGGAAAAGAATGGGTATTGAGAAGCAAAAGCTCTAATGCTAAAAGCTATAATGAGAGTCTGTGCAATAGACTTGAGAGAATTTGGAATGATCACTTAACGCGGATTGAGTTTTCTCACGATAATAGATCTTATGTCAGGCATCGAGATGTCGCCTTATGAGATCCTTGAGGGAAGACAATGTCGATCTCCCTTATGTTAGGATGAAGTTGTAGAGCGCAAGATGCTCGAACCAGCAGTGGTCCAAAGGACCAAGGATATGATAGATCTAATCAGAGGACGGCTGGTAGTAGCCCAAGATGGACATGAGAAATATGTTAATTTGACACGAAAGGATAAAGAATAGGAAATAGGGGACCTAGTAATGTTAAAGGTATCCCTTGGAAAGGACTGATGAGGTTCAAAAAGAAAGGAAAGCTAAGCCTACGAATGGTTGGACCCTTTGAGGTATTAAGACGTATTGGGAAGTTAGCATATGAGCTAGCCCTACCCCCGAACATGTAGTAAGTTCATAACGTGTTCCACATATCAATGTTAAGGAAGTGTAATTCGGATGCCAGACAAATAGGGGCATATAAGTGCATAGACATGCAACCAGACGTAACCTACATGGAGCAACCAGGAAGGGTTATAGATCAAAAATGGACAAATGCTTAGGAGAAGAGTTATCAAACTAGTCAGAGTTTGATGGTAGAACCACAATGTGGGAAAATTATGTAAGAGTTAGAAAGTGCAATGCTAAGAAAGTATCCCTACTCATTTTCTATCTGATTCCGGGACGGAATCCTTTTAAGGAGGGGAGACTGTAATAACCCCAATTTTTGGAATTTTTGAAACCCTTATGAATAGTGTTTTGCTGAATAAGAAAACTTTTCATGCCACACTATGTAGGGGTTCTTTTATTGATCTTCTGGGATATTATTAGTACTCTATGTGGTATATAAGTGTATGTAAAGATCGTCAGAATCCAAATCCGAACACTTTGATTTTTCCCGGAAATCCACTAGATACAGAAAGAATTGAGTATAAGGTAACAGGATAAAAAGGATTTAAATTAAAGGATTATAAGAGAGGATCATAAAAGGAATATAATGTATTGAGAAAGGTTAAGGAAACCCAAGTAATAAGATCCCGGGTATGATCCCTCAAACGAGAAACGAGAACGAAAGTTAAGCGAACCGTATAACAGATCAGCGGTCATTAGGCAAACAATTAGGAGTTAATCAAGGAGGTTAGGGATGATGAGGTCATCAAACGAATAAGAAGATGGCAAGTAAGGGGTGATGACATAGCAAAGGTGACATAAGCATGACATAGGGGGGAAGAGGTGTGGTTGGTTTTTAACCACACAATTTTCAAGGTTAATAAGGTAATTAACCAAAATCAAATCAAAACCAACCAAGCTAAGCTAAACAAATCACAAACACAAAAATCATTTCCTTTCTTCTTCAACATTTGCTCTCGGCTTTTCTTCATTTCAAGAAGAAGAAATTTCAAAGTTCAAGTTCCAAGCTTCCTTAATTAGTAAGGTAATTATCTAGTACTCCTTATGCATAGATATGGCTATCCTAAAAGTTTAAGCCTCCAATTCATTCTCAATCTCTTCCAAGAAATCAATGAAGAAGATAATGAATAGTGATTTCAAGATTTTTAACTTGATTTTTCTTGTTTTTCCTTTAAGATCCAAGCATCCCTAAGACATCTCAAGGCTTCTTAAGGCTTCCTAGCTACTCACATCACTTCAAGGAAGGTATAACATCTCCAAACCCTAGCTTTACTTTGTATATTAGGATGATTTTGATTGTTATGGTAAAAGAGTAGCTTGATGCTTGCATGTTTAGAGTTTGGGTTGGAGTTGTAGTAAATTGAATGATAAGCATGATTCGAGCTTAATTGTTAAGTAGTATTAGTTGAATTTGGAGATGTTATAATATATAATTGGATTGATATCCTTGAGCTCATTATGACTAAAATCAGTATCTTTGATGTGTATCTTGAGTTGTTATTGATTGGTAGTTGGATTGATGTGAATTGGAGTGTTTTAAATTTGGGAAATCGCGTAAACATAGCCGTCGTAATGTCCGATTTACTTTAGACTGCTTTTGTTCATAATATTAGGACCCGAGAACTCCCTGCTAGATTTTGACCATTGCCAAGATTAGATAGTTCATGTTACGAGCTTCGTTTTGATATGTGGTTCGTTTGATTCCGATGTACGGTTTAGGAGAAACGGCCATTTTAAGTAACGACGTTTCGCGAACGAACCATTACCCCTCGCCTTACTTTGAAACATAGGTTAAAGACCTTAAAGGACTAATTGGAGTATGAAACATTTATGTAAAGTGGATTAGGCAGTTGGTAAGGTACTCGCGAAAGAATCGCCTTAAAACCCTTAATGGTTAATTTATTAAAAATGGTGGAGCCGAGGGTACTCGAGCGACTTAAGAGAATCAGTAAGCGCAAAGCGAGCGTTAGAGTCTAATTTGGTTAAAGTATAGATTTACAAGTGACTTTGGTTTAATTCCAACTTATATGTTGTTTATAGGTTACCAGACTTGCCCCAAGCCATTTATAACCCCCAATCGCTCAGGCAAGTTTTCTACCCGTTATACTGTTGTTGTGATGTATATATGTATATGCATTATCTTGTGATAAGTGCATGATTATTATTAGCAAAGTCTTGCGATATATTGGAGCATGTGATATGATATTTATATGCATGCCTGTTTTTTAATCTTGATATCTAATTGTTGATTCAAAAGCTTATAAGTTGCATAATACCTATGCTAGAGATAAGCAGTAGTTGCGTATACCCTTAGTATAAGGGACCCAAAAGGTGAACATTTTCTAAACCGGGAGTCGATGTTCCCGAGTATATTATATATATATTTACATATATATATTGATATAGTTTTCAAAACTATTAATTGAATAAGGTTTATTCGATAACTTTATTTTATTTAATGAATATTAGTTGAGTATTCATTCGAGGACTTATGACTCGGTTTATTTTATTTAATGAATAATATTTGAATATTCATTCGAGGACTTATGACTCGCTTTATTTTATTTAATGAATATTATTTTGAATATTCATTTGAGGACTTATGACTCCGATTATTTATTAAATAACATTCTTTATTTTATTAAAGAATAATGTTTCGATAATCAAACTTATTTTCGATTATTCAAATAAAGATCGTACTTTCGTATAAGTATATCTTTGGTTATTTATTATTCATTTCAAGTATGAGTTTTTAAAAGTTTTACTTCAATTATTTTTATAAGGATTATCCTTATGGGAATATTATTTAAAAATTAATATACAGATATTTTCTAATATATTGGGACTGATTTATTTTATTAAATCAGCATTACTCTAAACATTCTTAAAAATGTTTTCGAGTCTTCAAAATGATTTTTAAAAGTTAGAGCGGATCCCAAAACTCATTTTTATATTTAAGATCTTCCTTTCAAGGGGATTTAAATACTCGCTCAAAACCTGAGGAATCCGGCTCTGTGGTGTATTTTATATTCGCAACGTGGTTGCTGTTTTGAGACATCAATTTGATTACTTGCCCAATGTTCGGGAAGTAAGTCCATCTGATTGAGTCGGCATAAGCGACAGGCCGGGGTACGGTCTATGAAGGTGTAAGTGGCTGGGTAACAGTCCATCCACGCGTGAGTGGCCGGGTAACGGTCTAGCGCGAGGTCCGAATGCGACCAGGGTGATGACCGGCGAGGAATTCATCCATCTACAGTAGAAAAGGTTACTTATTGGTATCTTTTCCTGATCAGCAAGATATCGGGTTTATACCACAATTCTTTTCCTTTCCAAAAATTCATTGGATGTTACAAACTCTGTTCATACTTTACATGACAGAGGTTTTCAGGAAATGTATAAAGAGATATATATGTGGATATATATATATCGGGACTTAATGAAGTATATCATAACTTCATTTCATTTAATGATATTTCAAAGATTGAATCTATTCAAGTCTTATCTTGTAGTCTCATCAGTGTGATGAACTTTTGAAACTAATTATAACTTGAACGGTGGTAGTTCAAGTAGTATTCAGAAAAGATATAAGTATATTGGAGTATCTTGTAACTTCATCTTTTAAACTTATATCTAGTTAATGATTATCTTATGCATGACAAAGATTTTCAGAAAAATGTTGAGACAAGGTTGGATATATGAGATCACCTTGCAACGATATTTTTATACAGTTATAAACTGGAACTCTGTATATATTATACATGTCAGAGGATTTCAAAGATTGTGAAAAGCATATATGTATATATACTGAATATTTTGCGACTTGGTCACGTTAAGATATCAACTTGGTTTATTTCTTCTTGACCAAGACTTTCATGAGTACTATGAGAATGCTCATATATTGTAAATCATTATATATATTATTTTGGTGGGCTTGTTGCTCACCCTTGCTTTCTTCTTTCATCACATAACATCAGCTAGACAAGATGAACATGACCAAGCTTCCAATTCGCAAGCGGTTAGAAAATGTTCCGCAGTTTTCTGGAAGCGTTGATGCCGCCGTAGCTGAGGTAGGAGCTACCAATAGGCTAGGTTTTCAACTATTGATGAACCAGATTTATGTATATTTATGAATTGTAATAATGGCAAAGAAATGTAAATTTATTCAGAAACCCTTTTAAGGTGTATTGGCATATAATTGTGGAATAAAATGACTTGTGATTATTTTTGGATATTCATCTCTGAGACTATAACTTGTGGTGTGTGTATCTATGGTGGGGTCACAGTATAGAATAGTTGATTATTTATTAAGATTGGGTGTTATTAAGGGAAATGGAACTCGTGACAACCCGGATACCCGACCCCGGATTTGGGGGTGTTATAGTAAGGTTGGAATCATTTTTCCCTAGCCTAGAGACAAAACTGTTAAAGGCATTAAAATGGAGAAAATAGTCAGTCAAAGATAATAATGAGCATGATAAGGTTGCAGCTGTTGTTATCTCTGTTTATAGTAAAATCTCTAAACCATCTGGACCGAAACTGATAAGTTGGGTACCAAGAACTGTTAATCCATTTGTGAGTGCAGGACATAACAGGTTAATTAATTCATATGTATTCTTGGTAATTCATACTCAAGGCATATGATCAAAGAAAGAGCCTCACAATCAAATGTGATTAACAAAAGCTATTCCGTCAATAATTTTTGGAGATGACAACAAAGGTTTAAATCACGGGACAAGCTATACAGAAAAAAGGATGTCATCATGGATTCAACAATTGCTATCATTGATAACAACTAATCATTGGTGTCACCGATAACAATTGAAGCATCTTTCTTGGTGGAGAATCAAGGCACAAATCCTCTTATTAGACGGTTCTGTATCAAGGACAAAATGTCAATTAAATGAAAGATTAGTGTCTCACTTGAAGTTCTTAGAGTAAGGGAAGGATATGCTCGTGGCTAGACTCTCAGGAAAGGTGAAGTCAATGGTTTCTACTATAAAGCTTCATCTGATAAAAGTTTAGTTATGTAGATGGAAGCTCTCACCCTTGAACATCATCTCAAGGAACTCTTTTGGGAAAAGGGGTTAGTGAGAGGACTGCCTCATCTGGAATTCAAAAGATGATAAATGTGAGGCGTGTCAGAAAGAAGAGTCAAAGAAAACATCACATCAAAGTAAAGATATACCTTAGTGATGGTGGATGGCTACTCTTAACACAAAGTTATTGTTCGTACGTTCTCAAGACAAGACATCACAGATGGTGATTGATTATATCAGAAGATTAAGATGGAAGCAACTGTAAAAGAAATGATCTTGTGGTCAGATAATGGGACCGAATTCAAGAAGCAGTTCCGATTAATATATGTAACATCAAGAATATTTTGAGACATATTCAGCACTGGGAGCTTTGTGTCAGAATGGAGTGGTACAAAGAAAGAACCAGAACTTGATTAAAGCTATAAGGACAATGTCAAGCTAATCAAGACTTTCTAAATACCAAAGGGCTGAAGCAATAAACACAGTTTGCAACAAGTAAGATCAGGCCTTGATCATGATGTGTACATGAAGACTACTAATGAGTTAATGGCCAATATAAGCAAACACTGGATAAACTGAAAGTGTTTGGAGAGAATATTCTACAGAAACAAACAATGAAATATTTTCAGTTGTTTGAAGATCTTGGAATTTCAACTAAGACTAGTTAGAATATTTTCCATGGCTACTAAGTGGAGTATACAACCTACATCGCATTTGTGGTTGATCAACATAAGGTGATAGAAAGTCTAAGTGAACAGTTCAACAACTCCATGCTCCAAGCTGTTACAGGAGAAATTAATGGTATTGATGATTCATATCCAAGAAGTGGAATGGTAGTGTATAACACAACTCAATTCTTCATTGAAGCTAGCCAGTAAGGGTAAAGATTTTAAGGAAATCCCAGCAACAGCTTAGGGGGAGCAATAGAAGGATCAACTAGTCAGATACAACACCACATTGAAAATCGGAGGACAATAAAGAACCTATATGTTGAGACAAAGGGTTTCACGTTAATATTATTCCAAGAGTCTAGTTTTTAAGTGATCCAAATGGTGGGGTAATGATTAGCAGGGCAATTATTTCTCTAGTTTTCTATCTGAAGAAGAAACTAAGAAAGTTACAGCTATGATAGATCCGGAATGATTGGGTGGTTGTAAAGCAAGATGAACTCAATCAATCAACAAGCAGATTGTAGGGAAGCTGGTATCCAAACCAAATGACAATATTGTAATTGGTGCAAGGATAACCAGAAGTCAAACTAGATGACAATGATATTATTGCAAGGGACAAGGCCAGACTGGATGCTAGGTTATTATCAGGAAGCAGTATCTAACAAAAAGCACCAGTGATGAGACTTGAGGATATTACGACATATCAGGCACCTGTTGCACATTCAAACTTGGAATTTGACTCTAGTAGATATGTACAAGTGCACTCCTCGTTGGTGAGTCAAAAGAGGAAGTCAATGCAAAATAGCTCATGGACTTTGCAGTAGCAGATCAATTGGACTCTGTATATCTCTTCCTCACAAGCTCACTTCAGGTTGGTATGAACTAGTATACTACTCAAGCAATCGTCAAGGATATGGTATGGCACTCTAACTGAAGTTACAGTTAAATATGAACTAGTAGAGTCGTCAACCCTCTTATCACTAGGAACAAACATAATGTTATATATGTGTAGTGATAAATGTTCTCAAGATGCCAAAGTGCAAGGTTCCATGTGGATGCTAGAGAATCCAATCTTATAGCTATTAACAAGATTATTAGATATCTTAAGGGACTACCAATTCTTGGAGTAAAGTACCCTAAAGATATTATGCTTAACATGTTTGGCTATATAGATATAGATTATGTAGGTTGTAAGAAAGATAGGAGAAGTATCTCTGAAACTGTCAACTTAAGTGACAGGAGAAACATCTCAGGAAGCTGTCAACTTCATGGAAGAAGATGGATTTCTTGTTATAATGGGAAATAAATTCAACTCAAACAACTCTGTGGAACACTCTAAGTCAATGCACATTCACACCAGGTATCATTTATCTCGAGAGCATGTCTTTTAGTCAAAGAGTCACTTGCAGAAACACTTATTAAATCACTTGTTAAAGTTAATCTTTCAAGACTGGTTTGTAAGTGTGAGATATCATTCATTGCACATTAATTAGAAATCCCATCTGTAAGGAATTCTTCATATAAGTTCACAAGTATTAAATCTTCAATATTTAAAGGACTTGTAAATTTATCAGTAATCCAGTACCTCGTACTAAGTGCTACTATCTTGATTATCATGATTATAATGTCATATACATTTGTGGTAGTTAAGTATTATAGCGTTAAGTATGAATATTATTTTAATTGATTTAAATTATGATGGTAGACAATTCAATTCCATATCAGTCTCATACTTAAATTATATTAAAATAATATGCAGCATAGTTATTCGTATCTTTTACGAATAATTGTGATACATTTAGTATTAGTGATATTATTTAGAATCTTTGTTCTAAGTAATCAATGCTTATCTCTTAAATCACTAATATTGAAAGTTAAAGTATTTTCTAAGTGATGTGTATAAAACTCTCAATATTTTATATGCTTAGAAAGTATTTCTAAAATCAATAATTATCCAGAGAGTGATTGCCATGTATATAAGTCATATATCTTTTTGGTGATTATTCAAGGATAATTATAAATATTTAAGTGCTAGTGTCTAACTCATAGATATTTAGTATTTATTTATTTAATATTTATTTTGGGTAGTTTGGATTATGGAAATTGAAGCAATTCAATGATTTTACTTGCTCCATAATTTAAACTAACTTAAAATAAATAAGCAGCATGATTGATTATAACTAAATCTGTCAACAATTGATTTCTAGTATATTGATTGTAACTTATGTGTTATACGTTAATTAGGAGATTTTAGTTTTAGTGAATTTAGCAATGTTTACATATCAAGAATTCACTGAAATCATAATCATAATCGTAGCATGATTAGTTGTATGCTAATTTTTGACTTATATCAGTTAATGATATTTAGTTAAGATTTTAAGTATGAACTAATTGTGAAGTATACGTATTTGTGACATTACTTAGAACTCCTCTAAGTAATCAATGCTTATCCTCAGTCACTTATACTAATATAAAATTCCTAAACACTTTGATATTAGATGCAATACTCAGTGAATCACAGTATATGGAACTTTGAATATTTTTCTAAGATTACAAACAAGACAATGCTGGTTGATGTTGCTTTATTTATCGAACCATTATTGTTTGAGATATTACACTTGTTAGGAGTTAACAATTGTATAGAATATGAAATTGAATGCTAATGTCTATTTTATAGATAATTGGTATTTAATTTATTGATATCTTATTCTAATATATTTGAATTATGATGTTAGACAATTTCACGTCAAATCAGTTTCATGATTTAAATTATATTAAAATAAGATGCAATATAATTATTGGTATCTAAAGTACTTGACAAGTATCAGTCAATGATATACTGTTAATATTTTGTTGCAGATAATTGTGAGATTTTAAGTTCTAGTGAATTTATATGAGTTGCTATATCTGAAAGATTCAATATAATTTGAAATCAGCAGCATGGTCATTCTTATTAAGATTATTTATCAATAAACAATGTTCTTGATAATAATTTTATAAAAATAGATTATGAAGCTTTTGACATGAATGAGAATTGCTTAGACTTTACCCTAAGTGATCAATGCTTTTACAAACACTCATTCATATTAAAAGACAAAATCTTTCTTTTTTTTAATACTGCTAGGCCATGAGTCTGTGTCTTTTTCATATTAAAAGACATGATTATTTATCTCTTTATGCATAAAAACAGACTCATGCACTCGAACAATTTTAAGAGAAAAATTAAACATCTTTTTACAGTAGTGATTGCTTATTTCATTAAAATTCTTTGAAATCACTATTGTACATCATTTCTCTCAAATGATTAAATGCATAATTTCATTCATTATAGATCTTATGTGCATTTTATCTCTATATTGTCATATGCTCTTTGAAGCAGGTTCAGTCTCCAATGGCATTCTTTCATTTGATAGTCATGGGGTTGAAAACCCACAACTTCTATCCCAGACTGTAAAGATAAACACAGAAACAAAACCAACCAACACTCTCTTACCACTAAAATGAAGTATGAATGAGTGAGAAAGAGAAAGTTCCTTAGTGTACCACATAAGAAAGGTTCTGAAGTCAACCCAACAGCTCTGTCTCCTACAAAGTAGAGATATATTAAAACTGAGGCAACTGCTAGCCCCCATACATCTGCTCAAAAAGATGTAATGGCTGAAAAGGCACAAAAATAGTTACTAGATTCATCCTCTCAACAGGGTGCGTATATTGAAATTCGCCTGTCGGTCAGGGTATCCGATGTAGTGTCATCACCTCGAACACAAACAATTCTCGATGCACAGGAGAGGTTACACACAAAGGATGAGTTGATGGAAACAAGAGTTTCGACCATTTTACGGTATTTTTCAAGGTTATTTAATGGACCAATTGCCTTTACAGGTGTTAGGAGAGGATACTGATCCAATACCTATATGTCAGTGGTCAGTGTCTACCTCCCCAGGCTTAAATCCCCCGGATATATATGCGGATAGTGGATCTGACATAGGTGCAGATTGTCAACTTGTTGACAATGATTCAGATTTACCTGATGGTCACAAGGAAATGTCTTTACAGACATTAGAAGGAAACTTTGATCTTTATGCTAAATTCTTTGGATTTTTTTTTACCTTCCCAGAGTTCAAATCTAGAACCCTAAAAGGGAAACTAGCAACTTGTAGATTATGACTCAGATTCATCTGACGAGTCTAACAAGGATGGGGATTTACGAACTCCCATTACACCACCTGTGACCTCCTTTAGGATGGCTAAGGTTATTTTCTTTACAGGTACAGCTGGATTTTGGAGCTATGAGAGGAATGTGGAGAGAAAAGTAAACACATGTGAGGTACACGAAACTGAATCACACACTCACAGTGAGGAAAAAAGAGAAACACCATATCCCATTCCATATCCCTAAATACTGGTTCTTGATACTTCGAGTCTCAAATCTGTTTATGATTGGAACCTAAATTTTAGGGACCTAACGTTTACAGATTGGAATAGAATTATTCGGGACTTAACAAGTTCGAGACCTAATAATAGCTAACAATTGGTAAGAATTGTTGATCTCACAGTTGGGAGGTATAAGGAGTTGGGAATATTGGTTAACAGGATGGTCAATAGTGAAGCCATTTCTGCAGCATTTAAAGGGACACGGTTGATCAAACTATGATTTGTTATTTCTTTTCTAACCAAGTAAAATATGAGAACTCCTTCAGACAACGACATACATTCCTTCTCTAAAGGGGATATAAAAGCTTAAGTAATGGTTTGGAGGATTCCTCAACTAAGGGGGGAAATAGCAGGCAGAAGGAAAAAGGTAAAGCATATGTATATCACACAACATCAGGAGAAGTTGATTGGTTCATCACTATTCTTTATAAGGGGAGAAGTTGTTTTCAAAAATGGGAGTACCATTAGTTTTTATCTGTGGATCCTATTGTACGGGAGAGGTGGTAAACGAAGGTAATCTCTTTTAAGCAGTTGACTCTCATAGGGGGAGAAGCAAGAGAGATATGTGCTTCTCAATAGGAAATGTGGTTGTACAAAAGAAGCTGCTGATGATTACTTCAAGACTGAGAAGTATTTTCTGGAAGAGATTTGAAGAACCAAGGAAATGAAGATGAAACTACTTGAAGATTAGTTCAGTGCTAGAGGAACAAACATATTTCATTTCAGTTACTCAAGAAATCTGAAACTGCAGTATTTGATCCAGAAAACCAGTAGTATTATTTATAAGTCTCGGTACTTTACTTTTTCAAAGTTATTAGTTAAGTTATCCTCTCCATTTAATTTGCTTGTTAGGTTTAACAATGAAATAGAGGGAGATTGTTGGTGAGACTGCGTAGCTATATGAATAGTTACGTGATAACTCAACATGAGAACAACACTAGAAATGACAGTTTAATAATACTACGACTACACATGAAATCAGAAGAAATGAAGACAAGGAAAATACAAAGAATCAAAAGATTAGAAGAAGGCTTGAGGTCTGTTTACAGGTCACTGAAAGAAGTTCATTAATATGATCATGCCTCAGTGAAGAACAAAGATTTAAGACTTTTAGGGTTTTAGAAATGTTGAAAATTCAGTGTATAGGTGTTACCAGAAGATTTCAGTGTATTAACATTGATTGAAGATACACACAGTGTTCGAAGCATAGGAATCTAAATAATTTAAGACAAGGTATAGAAAGAGGTTAAAGAAGACAGTTGTAGTCTTGAAGTTATACTCACTGACAGGAGTTCACTTATATGTTCAATCGTCGGTGAAGAACAGTGAATGAAGTATTCAAGATTATAATAGCAATGAAAACGTTGTCTAAAGTACCAGAAAGGATTCCAGTGAAAGTACAGTTGTTTATTGACAGCCAGTGATCGAAGCGATAAAGTTGTTGCAAGCTTAACAATGTAATCAAGGCCATAATATGAAGACCTGAATCAAAATTAGTCGTCTGTGAACTAGACCAGTTGCACTAGGTGTCAACATCTCGTGAAAGGAATCTGGGTATTATTTATAGAAGAATTGTTAAGTTGAGGAACGTACTTGGTTGAACATTTATCTGCTAAAGTACAAGAAGAGGTGCGCAGGGTACAACTAAACAACTAGAGAGATTGGCCTAGTTCAAAGTTTAGTTGTTAAATTAAATAAATTTATTTAATGGACTTTAATATAATTTATTTAATAAACTTAAAATAATTTATTTTATAAACTTTAAATAAGTTTATTTTATAAATCTAAATTAGTTTATTTATATAAGTTATATTTAAGTTTAGTTTGTAAATTAATTTAGGTACAATTTAAACTTAAAATAAAAAGAACAAAGAAAACAAAAAAACAAAAAAACAAAAAAAGGAAAAAGAAAAGAAAAAGAAAAAGAAAACAAAAAGAAAAGAAAAAAAGAAAATAAAAAAAAAAGAAAATCAAAAACAAAAGAAAGGAACCTGGCAAGTGGTCGCAGGTTAATAAACAAAGAACCAAATCAAATCAAGGTCGCCTGTTAACAAAACAAAAGAAATCAACTTGGTCGCAGGTTACAAATTCAAAGGTCACGGGTAACCTGGTCGCCAGTTGGTTTTGTGAGAATAAAAGCTAAGTAAAAGAAGTTCCCTCTGGTCGCTGGTTACAAAAGGAATATACCCAGTCGCAGGTTACTCCTCAGTCACATCTTTATTGATACAGTCAATTAATTTGTATGGTTCAATTTCAGGGACAGATTTTAATTGATACAAAGTCTACACTACAGCAGCAGATCATTCAGCAATTAAAAGTTGTATTGTTCTGTTCATCTTCTCTCCTAAAGAGCTGAAGAACTGAAGGAAAGAGAGACAGAGGAGATATACACACAAATCTATATCAGTTATTCTTCTCACCGGAGTAATGTTATAATACCCGATTTCACTCTTGTATATTCATAGGGGCATTATAAACGTTACCCAGTAATTAAATCCTTGGACAAACAAAAAATAGATCATTGTATATGATTTGATTCGTAAATCTTGTAGAAGCTAGAAACTTTGTTGTTCTTAAATTGTAGCCGGTTAATTTATTTACCGCAGTGTAGCAACACCCCTCACAGATTTATTTATGAATATATACTACCCCGAATATCTTGTGTTCCTCGTTTTACTGTTCCAAACACTATTCACCTCAAGAACACGGAACCACTAACCGAGCTCTAAATTATTTATCCATAAAATATTTGAAAGAATTTTTTAATTTAGTGAGTATTGTATTCAACTCCCCCTTCTACGATACTTCGAGACCTAACAGACCCCAACTAAACTAATTTGAATATTTTCCTTCAACTATTATTATAATTTTAGAGCAAGTGCAGCGATACATGTTTTTCAATAAACTAATTAATTTATTATACAAACTTTTAGTTGAAATCTGCGCACATTTAGCTGATACTTCCTATTTGAGGCCCATCTAATAAAATCCATTTAACATTGGGCTTGAAAATAATAAGACCAATATGCATATGGTTAGAAGCCCAAACCATGAGTTTAACTAGAAGGAAGCCCATTCGGCTGACACGGTCTGAAACTTGTGGAACAGATAAACTGACCATGTCACCACCTCCACGATCCCTCTTTATCTTAACTAACCCGGTGGGGAGATTAACTCAAAGCTATAAATATTGGCTTCAAGTTTGTCAATGGAGAGATTTTTTCATGCTTCTAACAAGCACTTGTCCGATCATATCTTACCTTCTAAGACCAATTACTGATTATCACGTTGGAGGTCAATCGAGGGCAATCACTCGCATTATTTTCCTTGCATGTCTGATCGAAAACTATTCATGTAGAAAATTGGTTCCAACATTTGGCAGTGCCATTTGTGGGAACGTAAAAACTAAATCATCACTGTGAGGATTGCCCCAATTTTTTTTTTATCAGCAACGCATTCAAAGTCAAGATTCTAGAAGACGTTTACATAAAATAGATATGGGTGAAAAAGGTTTGCTGTTTGAGGTTAGGTCATGCAGCTTCATTGCCTCTTTAAACAACATTGAAAAAACTAAGTGTTTAACTTATCTTTCATTCTCGTACCTTTGTGATTGGTTGTGTCTAATCAATGCCCCAAGTTATATTATTACGACCTAACACATGTTTAATTGCATAGTGTAGTAATTTAATCTTCTTTTAGCCTCTAATTCTTTTTATATAAGTTTTTTCTCTTGTTACATGTTAATAATATTAGTAGAGGAGCATAACCACCAAGAAAATCTCAGCGCTAATGCCTAATGGACTGGATGGTCCCGATTACAATGAATGATGAGTAAAGCAAAAGTCCAATTAATTGAGCTCCGTATAGTAGCAGTAATATCACTTAAGAAAAGATTTACAATCTCAAGAGCGAACAAGTGATATCCCTTCTTGAGTGAAACACTGTAAATTGTAGTTTTGAGATTACTTTGTAATCATAATAGATTATTTCTTCAATATAGATGTCATAACCGGTATCTTATTATCCTTTAAATGATATATATATAAGTATATTGGTTTAATTTGAAATATATATTTGTTTGTGTGATTTGATTGATGCCAAATGATTGTGTGGTATTATTAAAATTTTTAAAAGCAAGAAATACATTATTTGCTATTTATATAAGTTATAAAATGCATTTTTATTATCTAAGAAAAATCATTTTTAAAATCATTTTTATTAATAAATTTTGAATTTTATTTTATTAAATTTCTAAAATTCTAAGCTATTTAATGATGTCACTTTTGTAATTTATAGAATTGTGGTTTTATTTATAAAATATATTCTTGTATTTAATTAGATTAATAATTATTAGATTACTTCAATACCTTGTATGCAATTCCACTCACAATTCAAAACAAGGGTAGTTATGTCATTTCCTACCCCACTATCTCACCTAAAGCTTGCAAATTTCCTAATCTAGCCTTGTACGCAAAGTAGTAGAGTTGTAGGATCAAGGGTAGAGGGGTAATTGCATTCTCCACTAACTTGTGTGCATGTGATGAACCAAGAGAGAGAGAGAGAGTCAAGTGTCAATCACACTCCACTCACCACCACCACTCTCTCCTTTCCCTCCCTCCTTCTTTCTCTCGGCCGAAACAAACACACACACACACACACTCCTCTCCATTTTCATTTCCAAAAATCAAGATTTCAAGTGTAATTTCACCTTCTTAAATTTGGTAAACTCCTTCCATACATATTTGGGTAGAGATATGCATGTTTATTGGATGATTTGTTGTTGCATGTAAGAGGTAAGTTCAAACTCAAGTGGAAAACCTTAGTTCTTATGAACTTAAGGTTCAAACTAAAGAGTTAAATTAGCATAAGGGTTTTAAAGGGCAAAATAATGTGAGAATTACTCACATGCATGTGCCATCTCTCCCTCATCCATTCGGCTATGACTCCAAAGGAGCCGAATGGAGTAGTAGTTTATGTTGTATTTGAGTTTTGATTGTTATATGCTTAAAACATGATTATATGGTGGTTATCTTGGTATAAAACCTTTGCATGTGATGCCCTCAATCTCGGGGTTAGGAAATGAGGACCCACACACCTTTAATCTAATAATTATATAAATATAAACCCCGATTAACTACCAACAGGATCAAACAGGATAAAGTATGAGACAAGATTACAACTACCAACCATAAAATATAACTTACAACCCCAAAATAATATAAAATATACATAGTCGATCCCGACTTGGAACCGCCAGATAACCCATTGTATCTTTACAACCTTCTGGCTAAGCACTTTCTCACTCAAAAACATCTATACCTGCTCTGGCAACTGGAAGCCCTCAACACGATAGGGACCACCAAGTACGCTCTTACGAGCAGTGCGCCTAAGCCTGGCCATCTTCTTGCTTAACTGCCATGGTTAGATTAAAGCAAAACATATGAGTATAAAATTCAGCAAGTAACTATAAAGCAGTTCTATTATATAAAATCCACAATTTACTTTACCAAACTCAGGGCATTCTACTTTATCAGTTCTAGGTGGCAGATTTCCATCTTTCGGGTTAAGGAAGGGTTATGAAGGAAAAGTGTGGGGCTTTCATGGAACAAGGCTCAAAGCAGGGTGAAAGCCGACATTCATCACAAATCATTAAAGGATCAAAACAGATCTTTCAGAAAGGAAAGCGACAATATTTTCATTATATGGAATCAATTATATGATCAACAGATTAAAATCAGGGTTCACGAGCTTTAAGCTTTACAATATCACAATCAACTCTTTTCAACGCAATATAAACCACTTTCATTTTCAAAGAATTCATTACTGAGTAGGAAGTTTTTATTCCTTTTTAAAATCAATATAGAACCCTTGATTAGACCACTTTATCTTTCATTTCATTATAATACGGGTGATCAGCCCGTACTGACCTCCATCCGGTCATTAAGGTACCATACGGCATAATTTCAGCCTTAAACTAGACTAGCCCCGCTAGCCTCTTACAATGACTGGACTAGTCCCACTAGCCTCTTACGTACAATCCAATCCATCAGGAATTCGTTTGGAAAACCTTGAGTTAGAAAAAGTAGGTTTTCTAAATTCATTTTATCATTACAAAGAATATGAAATCATTCAGACTCTTTCGAGTCGAAACTCATTTTAAGTCAAATTTCAAGAAAACAAAGTTAAGGAAGTGATTCAAAGACAAGCAAGGAACAACTCTAAGGATTCTGAATCAGGGATAACAAGGTACTTAAATCAGAAGGATCAATATCTGTTTCAAGGATCAATAGGGTGATCAAGAAATAAGGTATCATTAAAAAGGGTTCGTAAAGGTAATTATAGGGTTCAATACAATTCATGGCTTAACAAATAACTTGAACAGAAAGGACAGGTTACCAAAGGGTTGAATTAGTAAGCTTATCAATAACAGGTTATCAAGATCAAAAACAGGGTATCTCAAATCATTAACAGTTCCATACTCTACATGGTATGAACAATAACCTCTCTATAACTATTCTCACAAGTAATGAGAGGTACTTGCCTGAATTCGCTTTCCTGAAGGTTGAACTACTGCCACCTAGTATACCCTTCCCTTTCCTAGCCTGAATGCCCTCACGCTCCGAATCTACAATAAAAACCAAAACCTTAATCAGTTTCTCAACTATCATTCCCGGAACGATCACTCAATACGATAGCTCCATTATACTCTTGACTCAAATATACGAGTATAGCTTATACACATATGCACATAGCACATAACACATTCCTTTCTCATAGCCTTTATATCTTTATATACTCATCAATCAACTCATACTTGCTTAACCTTAACTATTCTTCAAATCACACAAATATAACTCTTATGAGTACATGATTTATTCACAACTAAATCTTTTGCGACCATAACTGTCACTTATAGTTCTTTAATATCAAACCACTTAATTCCCTTTTTCTTTTATTCCTTAATTTGAACCATAACATCATTTAATCAAACAAATGAATCACATATCTCCTAGAATTTCACATGCAATCACTTAGCAAGGTAATGGAACCAAATCAATCGCTTTTCTACTTATATACCATTCGACTATAAACCTAAAACACAACCAAGTGTACTCAATTTCAATCTCATATAATTAAACACAATAAAGCTCTTTGGTATGCAAATTACAAGGGTCTTTTACGCAATTAAGTTTCTTTCTTTTTAATCCAAAAATTGAATCATAATCACATCAAGAATCAAAAATCAACACCCTCTTTTAATTATCAAATTCGAACACAACATCATCCAATCAATGACATGCAACCAATTTCTTATTAGTAACTAAGATAATTAGCATATAATCTCACAAAAATCCACTTAATTCTCTTTTTAACCATAAGACCCATTCGGGTTTTTCAAGAAATCATACATGCAAGGTTTTAAATCATAATTTCAACTTGTTTTACACCTTATCTTAGACATTCAACTCATTTTCATCACGATTTTCGAATCACAAACAAAGCATCACTTAGTGACTCAAGCCTTAATCACATTATCCAATTAAACATGCATGCATCCACTAGTTCTTCTTTTAAACCAACATGCAATCACATTTCTTACTAAATAAGCTTAGTTTATACTAAGATCAAGTCACCAAATCCAATTCCCCTTTTTATTAGTACAAAGCCGAACCAAAATCCCCAACATGCAACCCTCAAATTCGATTCCTTAAGCATCAAATCAATTACACAAATCCAAATTCTTTTAACACATTCATAGCAATCCATTTATCAATCACACACTTAAATTTCAAAGGAAGTACAAAACCCTTTTTGAACTTTTCAAGAAACCAAGACATGCAATAGCTACATAAAATTTTTAAAGAGCATAAAACTCAAAAATCACATTTACATATCATTTTCTTAAAATTCCACCATCTCTCCTTGGATCATGGCCGGTGGTGGTCGAACTTAAGAGTGCCCATAACGGGTCTCCTCTTGAGTTTAAAACCACAAAATCTCTTGAATCTTCTCTTGTGATCATGTATCAAGAAATCGTATTTCTTTGAACACAACCATAGAGATGGAACCATAAACAGTTACATAAACACTTACATGCAAGTGGTGTTTGAGTAGTATACCGAAAATAGAAGCTATAAATGGTAATATCTTTGAATTTGAGTGAGTATTTGGTATTGCATGCAAGAGAGAGAAGAGAGATGGGGAGAGAGCCGAGAGAGAGGGTGTTCGAGAGAGAGGAAGAAAGAAAGTGAGGGACGGGGGAGGATGCTCACGAGAAAAGAAAGAAGAAAGAAGGGGGGGAGTGAGTTTAATAAAAGTAAAGTTATCGAATAAACCTTATTCGATTAATAGTTTTGAAAACTATATCAATATATATATATATATAAATGCATATATATAATATACTCGGGAACATCGACTCCCGGTTTTAGAAAATGTTCACCTTTGGGTCCCCTATACTAAGGGTATACGCAACTACTGCTTATCTCTAGCATAGGTATTATGCAACTTATAAGCATTTGAATCAACAAAGAGATATCAAGATTACGAAACAGACATGCATATATACCATATACATATATTTACATCACAACAACAGTATAACGGGTAGAAAACTTGCCTGAGTGTTCCTGGATAGACTTAAGCTTAGAGTGGGTCCGATAACCTATGAACAACAATATTAGTCGGAATTAATCCCCGATCGTTTAAGAAACTAGACTTTAACCAATTAGATCCCTAACGTTCGCTTTCGCGCTTAACGATTCACTTAAGTCGCTCGAGTACCCTCGGCTCCACCATTTTTAATAAATTAACCATTAAGAGTTTTAAGGCGATTCTTTCACGAGTACCTTACCAACTGCCTAATCCACTTAACATAATTGTTTCATACCCCAATTAGTCATTTAAAGTCCTTAACCAAGGTTTCAAAGTAAGGCGAGGGGTAATGGTTCGGTCGCGAAGCGCCGTTACTTAAAATGGTCGTTTCTCCTAAACCGCACATCGGATTCAAACGAACCACATATCAAAACGAAGCTCGTAACATGAACTATCTAATCATGGCAGTGGTCAAAACCTAACAGTGAGTTCTCGGGTCCTGATGTTAAGAACAAAACAGTCTAAAGTAAATCGGACATTACGACGGCTATGTTTACGCGATTACCAATTTTTATCCTACTCCAAATCAACCACCAATCAACCACAATTCAACCATACAACCAAAATCCATACATACAATGCTACAACAGCCCCAACAAATCAATAGTTTCAATTTACACTACTTCCCAATCATGAACTAAAAGCTTACATAAGTTCTTTAACTAATCAACAAGATTTACAACTCCAAACACATCACAAAACCAACACATCTCTAAATACACAATAACCATGCCTCTCATGAACCATACCAAACATACTAACTCTAATTTATAAAAAAGTAGGGCTAGGGTATGAGATTATACCTTCCTTGGTGAGTAAAAGTAACTAGGGAGCTTGGAATCACCCTTGAAAATCCTTATCAAAGCTATATCTAAACAATAACACAAGATCAAAATTTCAAGTTCTTGAAAAACACTATTTGTAATATCCCATATTTTCAAATATTATTATTAGGATTATTTGAAATTATTTATGTGATTTTATGTGAATTTTGGTGAATTATCTGATAATTGGAATTGATGTTTGGGTGTTTATATGTGACATTATTTGAATATTTGAATTTTTATATGTTCAGAATAAAATATAGATAATTGTGATATTTTTCTGGTAATTTTTGGACTGTTATATGATTTTATATTGATTTATGAATTATTAATTATTTTCTGAATAATTACCAAAATTATTTTATAAAGCCGGGAATCGTCCGACTTCAACCATTTTGCGTTTTTATAACCCGAAACTCTTCCGAAAACTCCTTCCTAACCTAATCTGGTAATTCCGGACATTTTCCGTGTTTTGACTTTTTCGATCCGGATTACGGTTTGACCCGTGCGCGGCCCGACGCAATATTTTCGATAAGATAGTTATTTCGATAATCAATAAAACCCGTATTCTCGAGAGACGGGATATTTTTACGTTATTTTCGTATATAGTGTTTTATAAAAAGCCCGGTTTTAATAATTATCCAATTCTGGTATTGAATTTTATCGTTTTTATAGTTACTTAGCGGCTAAGTAACTAATTTAATGATCCAAAACGATCCAGAACGATCCAATATTCCATAAATATAAATAGCCTATTTCTTATTTCGTTTATTCCGTTTATTCATTTGCAACCAGTTAAAACACCGTAGATACAGAGAAAAACGCGAGAAAACCGATACGTTCCTGAGAATCAAACACACGAACGAAGGTGTTATCGAACTCCGTTTCAGGCGTGTAGCATATCAAAACGAAGCTCTCGAAATCTTCTTTCTGAATCAATCATCAGTTTTTGCCCAGAAATCATGGTAATTTTCTTATTTAATTATTTATATTCGAATTATTTGATAATTAAATTATGAAAATTTGTTCTTGATGTTGTTGATGTGATTTGATGCTTCCATGTTGTAGAGCATATTTTTCTGGTCGATTTGGTATATTATACTTCAAAAATAGAGTTCAATATCATGTAGAAATTGAAGTTTGATTTTCTGAAAGTTATTTGAATATGTGTTCTTGGTGTTCTTGAAAATTTCTGAGAATCAAACCTAAATTTGAGAGTGATGCAGACTTCAGAATTCAAAGTATGAGTAACCAAAATGTTCAGATTTTCATGCTCTTTCTGTTTACGCCATCAAATCTTTCAAACGATTAATAATTTGTAAAGTCGTATTTTAGGGTTTATACCCCGATTTGGGGGTTTTTGATTGAATAATATTTGAATGATTTTGATGTGATAATTAGCTTCTCCATGTTATGTGCAATCGATTTATACTATTATTCTGTTCGTTCTATTTCTAAATCGGTTAAATCGAGTTTTTGTTTATATTGTTTTATTTATTTTAAATTTCGATTTTTCAGTTTACATGGAGGTTGATTGATGTTTATGATTATATGAACTTATTGTATAGTTCCTGAGCTGTGTTTTGCGAGTTAATTCGTCTGATTTGGTTAAGGATTCGTCAAGATCGGCGTTTGGCCGGAAAAGCTTGGTCTTGCCGGCTTTAATGGCAACGACCAGCGAGTTCTTCAGATTCATGGCTGACCCGGTTCCTTCTTCCCTAACCCGAGTTTCAACCCGGCTAAGACCCGATTTTGATCCTCTTTTTCCCAACTCGAATTTCAGAAACCTGTTTCTGATATTTTCTTTTTATTTTTAATTCAAAATTCTTTTTCTTATTTACAAAATTCATTTTTTTTTATTTTGAAAATCATTATTTTAATTCTGAAAATTTATTTTAATTCAAAAATAAATCTTAATTATTTAATTAATTAATTTTAGTTGATAATTAATTATTTAATTGGTCAATTAATTTAAATATTAATTGATTAAATAATTTAATTAGTTATTAATTAATTTTAATTGATCTAATAATTAGATTTAATTATTTAAAATTGATTTAAAAATTCTGAAAAATAGTTTCGAGCTTTAAAATATTATTTTAAATTATTTTTCAAGCTCGATAATTCTTATAAAATTATATTCGGGTGTTCGAGCCCTATCATTTAATTATTAAATGATTCGAAGATTGTTTTAATTCCAAAAAAATGTTCAAAAATTCATAATAAATAAACCGTTCGTCCGTTTAATACGAAACGAACGCGTACAGACTCAGAAAAATATTCTGCTTTCAATAAAAATACTTTTGAGACCCGAATTCTTTTGTTTCGAAAGGTCGCTTGTTTTACGAATCATTCTGAGTCGATTTTTGATCGATAAATCATATTTTTGACCCGATTTCAGTTTAAAACGAACCGAGTCATATGTGATATGAATTATGTGATATGTGGACTATGTGCTTACGTGCTATGTGAATTATGTGCATATATGGCTCAAGATTCCTGTGTTTGGCTGATATAATTATGTGCGGGTTATCGTATGGGTAGACGATAGGCTTTTGACGCGTAGTTCGTCGAGTGGTTATCGATTAGATAATTAAAGTTCTATATTTTAATTATAGATGCGGATCATTCGAGTTGATCAAGGCAAGATGTTGGATAAAGAGTGAGATGGAATGGAATTGGATATCTGGCTTCTAGCAATCGCAGGAGCAGCATATCAGTAAGGTGTTGAAAAGCAGGACGGAGATGTTTTGAGACATAATGTCATAATAGATGCGTCTTTGTGAGTGTGACTAACTGCTAAAAACCCAAAGGCAAGTACCCCTGACTTCACTTATCGTTCAAGTGATGTTTATTTCAAATCATATTATGCAAGTATCCCTATCATCACTTATTGTTCAAGTGATATTTATTTTAAATCTTTTGATGCAAGTATTACTTTCCCTATTCTCAGTTTAGAATCGATAAATATTTTACATATCGCTGAATTAAATAATTCTGTTATGCAAATACTCGTCTGCTGTTCTATGTAAGAATAGTCAAGTGATTTTACTTATTCAATTATCGGATTTATAAATGTTTTGGATTTTGAGAAAAGTGATTTGGTTGCGAATATTCCTACCCAAAAATTGGGGGAATAAAATTATTTCTGGTGTCAATTATTATGACCCCATTTCAATAAAAAGTTTTAAGATTGGATCATAATTGCGTAAGTGACCGGGACGGACGGTCTAGCGGAGGGCTATTTCTAAGTGCCATATGGAATATTATGACACAATTTTTGCCACAGGCAGGTATATTGCCTTTTGTTTGAGTACTCGTATTTTTGGGGTCACGTTTCTACGAATCATGACCTTGTGCTATCACACGGGCTAATCAGCATGTGATAGTACGTCCGTCGGAGAATGATCCTAATCTAAATTATCATATCATTTTGATATTCATAGAATAAAGGATTTATCAACTATTTCTGTTTTGGAATAATGGTAAAATGCAGTTTTAATTTAGATTCTAATTTATGCTGATACTCACATTGTTGTTAAATATCAAAGGTGGTATTAGTATAAATGAATGATGTTGACTTCAGTATGGAATGTTGTGAGCATCAAAGTTCATATTGATATCTAATTTGATATGACAGCAACATAATTATTAATTTGCATAGTTCGATTTTGAATAAAGTTTATGATTCAATCCATAATCATTGTCTCATGTTATTGTGGTTTACGATATTTCCGTAAACACTGTTTTATGAATTTTATTCTCGTCAAGATTCAAAGTATTGCTGAAGCATCTCGCTCAAAAATATCAAATTGGTTTTGAATACAATTAAGGAATTAAATCTGGGATTCCTCAACTAAAATTTTATGATTCAGCAACTATGATTTTAAATGTTCTGCTCTAATGCAGATGTAGGTTTTATATCAAAACGACCCCATATATGTCATAATGATCTTGCTGAGCATTTCTTTCGCTCATACTTGCCTGTTTTTAAATTTAACATCCAGTGAGGATTAGCTTGCTGTTTAGTCGTGTAATTCGAGGAAGCAAGAAGAAGCTCTTGGAAGGTGGTTGGTCCAGGGTTTGCAAATTAGTGTAAGTTCTTTTGTGTAAAGTTGTTTATATTATATTATATTATAGTTATGTATTTTATTTGGACCTAGTATACATCATTTCGAAGTTATACTAGTGGGTTTAGTTTTGAGTTGGAATTTATTGAAAAGAGTTTTAAAAGAAAGAGAAATATTTATTATGGAATTTGGATATCTTGTTTCTAGAACTGTAACCTTAAAAGATCTTGGATTAGTTTGGGGTCATAAATGATAAATATCTTCCGCTGTCATTTATTTATTGATTTAACAGGTTTTTTTGGATTGAGATTTCATCGTGACGACCAAATCCCTTGACCCCGGATTTGGGGGCGTTACACTATTCACCAAGAACTTTGATGAATTGATTAGCTATGATAATCATGGAATCTTGAGCTTAAACTTATGGCTCATCTAAGTTATGAATTATAGAAGCTAAAGAAACAAACCTCTTGAATTATGAAGGTGTGTAGCTTAAGTTTTGAAAAATTTCCCTTGCTTTCCATGGAAAAGCCGAGAGCTTTCTTGAAGAAAAAAAAGGAAGTCAAGTTGTGTTTTTGTGATTTGTTTTGCTTGCCTTGGTTGGTTGCTTTGTTTTGATTAATTACTTCTAACCATGGTGAATTTTGTATGGTTTAGAATCAACCAACACTTCCTTCCCTTTTTGTCATGCTCATGTCATCCTCTTATGTCATCATCCCACACTTGTCCTCTTCTTGTTGGTGAGATGACATCACCCTCCACTAACTCTTTGATTAACTCCTAATAACTTGGCTAATGACCGCTGATCTGTTATACGGTTCGCTTAACTTTTATTCTCGTTTATTGCTTGAGGGATCATACCCGGGATCTTATTACTTGGGTTCCCTTAACCTTTCTCAATACATTATATTCCTTTTATGATCCTCCCTTATAATCCTCGAATTTAAATCTTTTTAATAATGTTACCTTATACTCAATTCTTTCGGTATCTGGTGGATTTCCGGGAAAAATCAAAGTGTTCCGATTTGGATTCTGACGATCTTTACATACACTTACCACATAGAGTACTAATAATATCTCAGAAGATCAATAAAAGAACCCCTAGATAGTGTGGTATGAAAATTTTTCTTATTCAGCATAATCAGCAAAACACTATTCATAAGGGTTTCAAAAAATTCAAAAATTAGGGTTACTACACCATCCTTAGATATTCTGCTCAACCCCTTTGCTTTGAGTTCATAAGATCTTTACTCAAACATTTCTATCTCTTTTGCATATTTGCTTTCCCTTTCCTCTCTTTTAGCTTTTTCTTTTGCCCTTCTTTCTTCTCTTACTATTAGCCATACACACATCACAACCCTCCATGCCCTTGTACTTCTGTCCTTCTCCTTCATTAAGCTAATCACCATCTTAATTTATGTAGGTTAAAATGTGTCCATTAAATCTCTGCCAAGTAGAGTGAAGGAGCCATCTTGATAGTAGATTCTGACTTCTCACAATGATACAACCCAAACTTTAACTATTTCTTCAGCTAATTGTTGAAAGTAGTCATCATCTGTGATGCACCAATTTACATGTGGAAAATCAGCCTAATTAAAGCAATTCCAGATAGTCCCTACTTAAACTTCTAGCTTTTTTGGTTTTTTCCCAACAATTTTGAAATGAGTTTCGATTGGTGGCCTAAATGAAGGTAGGTTTGAGATTTTATTTAGGGTAGTTTGGCTAAAAGTGATTTGTATTATAAGTAAGGTGTTTGCAGTTGGTTTGTACAAAAGTTTAGGCTTAGAGGTTAAGGGTAGTTCAGTGTTTGAGCTTGTAGGCTTAGTGGTTTGAGTTTGTGATATTTGAGTTTGTTAAACATTTATCTTTGTTCTTTCACCATCTTCCCTCTTCTTCCTTCTCCTTTTATCTCCCCTCTTCTTATCATCCCTTTTCTTGCCTTCTACTTTGCTGCCAGTTTCCTTAGCAGTTTGACTTGGATTTGAGCCAGACGGTTTTTGATCATCTTTCTTCTGCTCATCATCATCCAAGTCATCCTTAGTATTGATTTGTGTTTTGGGCAACTTGGTTTCAGCATCTTTCAAATATCTCCCCAGTATCTTGATCATATCTTCATTTTCAACAGTCTTGTACTGCTTTGTCTTCAAATATGTTTCTAGAGTCATTATCAGCTTCTTATTTTCCATGACACAAATTACTTTGGAATTTGAAAATGTTTCCAATGTTTGGTGGTTGGACAGATGTATGACACTCCCTTGATTGGTTGTAGATATGCTTCTTGAAAAGCAGCTACTTGAGCCTTCTTTAATTCATTTAGTAAGAGAGTGTCTTCATGAATCACTCTGTTGACTTTGTTGATCAGAATGTCCAATTCAGATGCCCTTCTTGTTATGAGATAATTAAGGGACACCTGCATACACCTATCCCACCAAAGTCATTAATGTTGACAACAATTCTTCTCTCTTGAAAGCCATCCACAGTTACCCTTAAGAAGAATTGTTGGACATGTCTTGATAGTCTTGATCATACAAAAAGGCTTGATAGTATTGATTGGACATGTCTGTTGTAAGAAGCTGTTGTGTGATGTTGGCCAGTCCAGACAAAGAATCTACCATAAGATCATTCATGGTGATTGGTTGATCCTGAGCATCCTGTAGCCATTGGGAGATTAAGTGTGAGGTAGATGGTTGAGGTTCAATAACATTACCTGTGACAGTTTTCACAGTTTGACTCACAGTTGGAACTGTGGTTATGGCAGTGTATTATTCACCAATAATGGGAACCTCCAATTGAATTGGAGGGTATTTGACCAGGTTACTGTCATATACCATGGCCTCAAACCCTTGCTCTTCTTACAAAGAGCTAGTTTCAATTGTTAAGTAAATGTTAGCTAGGGTTTTGAGGGGAGTTGTCCCTTCATGAGGAACCTCCAATTGAATTGGAGAGGATATAGATAGCTCCCCCTCAGGAGTATTACCCTCAAACCTATCAATCTGTGAAGATTATTTAGCACATGAAGGTGCTTGAGAGACTACCATAAGGTCTTCAGTAAAAACTGATTAAACCCCTGTGTTTGTGTTGGTGTCATCAAGGTCTACCCCAGAGTGTAGCCTCTCACCAGCTAAATGTGGTTCCTGGGTGGTGATCATAGTTTCTTGAACCATGTCACTTGATTTTAGCAACACTTGAGAATCAGATTCATTTGTCTTATTGTATGAGGAAGAAATTTTAGATATAAGATTAGTAATTTCAGAGTTAAGTGTTGGCAGCTCCCCCAGAATGGATGAGTGATAAGTGGCATTTTATACCACTTAGAACATCTTAAAATGGCTTAAATTGGTGCCTTGAAATCAAGTATTTTATGTATTTGATGCGTTTTTCTAGTGTTTATGCAATTCAGGGTATTAGTTGCATTTCGGAGGAGTAATCATCAAGAATAAGCCTTGGCATGTGTTCACCATTGCGAGAGGAAAGAAAGGGGCAGAATACGGCGAAGAAACGGAGCAAACTCAGGAATTTTCCAGTAGGGTCCTGAGCGCCCGCTCAGCAATGCTAAGCGGCCGCCCAGAAAGCTGAGCGCCCGCTCAGCTATGCTGAGCGGCCGCGCAGGGTCGGGAAAAATAATAAATTGTTTTAGACTTCTATTTCTGTTTGGCTTCCAACTTCTATGTAATCTGAGTTTTATGGGACTATTATATAAGTAGATTTGGAGACGTTTTCGAGAGAGGATCGTGGTATTAAGCAAGGAGCGAAGGAGATAAGGAAGAAGACCGTTTTAGCACACAGCAACGAAGAGGAAGCATATTTTCTTGTGATTCTTGTTTCGTTGTAACGTTGGATGCTAGTTTTCTTACTTTGAACCTATTTACTCTTGTGACGTACTCTGATTTAATATAATTAGTTTAGTTATTATTTTCTTGTGTTTGTTTATCATGATTTCATATGAACCCATGATGACGATAAGTGCTATTATGGGCTAATCGTGATCATGGGGTTGCAACGGATTTACTATGGAATTCTTTAGTTAATTGTTTAATACTTTAGTGTGTGATGATTGTATGATATCTAGTATTGGTTGTGCGTATTCGTCTTATGTGCGACGCGAACATATAAGATAGGGTGTTAATCTCTGGTGAAGCGCCGGTGGATCTTGAGATTTAGAACTTGCCATGCTAGCATAGGTTCATGTACGGTGTGCATGATTAGTGGGTAACTCTAACAGTTTTATTCGCCCTGTGTAATCAAAAGGAATAACTTGTGCTTAAATCACTGTGTTGTCAATTTCTGTAGACATATAGGAACTCAGCATAATTGATGACTATTCAACTTCCATCTTAATTGTGGATGTTTGGTAGAATGGTATTAGTACAATGAAAGTTGGCTTTTATCAGTTTAGTGTTATTCGATTAATATCATCACTGTCACATGCTAAAGGTAATAACAATAACTATTGAAGGAAGTAGTAATGAAGTTGTGATCTCATGAGTGTTTTAATATTGTTAATTTGAATTACTAATTTGAAGTGATTAATTAAGTAGTTAATTGTAGTTAATATTTAGTCAACAATTCTAAGTGTTAGTGTCTTAACATTGAGAAGTAATCATACATTGGTGCGTGAGTTTAATTAAAAAATAATTAGTTTGAGTCTCTGTGAGAACGAACTAGAAAGTATTCTATATTACTTGCGAACGCGTATACTTGCGTGAATATTAGCGCGTGTTTTCGCCCTAACAAGTTTTTGGCGCCGCTGCCGGGGACTCGGCGTATTTGTTTAGTTTATGTACTTACCATCATTGGTCATTAGGACTCAGTGATTAGGACGTAGTTGTTACTTATTGTTTCCGGTTGTGTTTCAGGTACTTTAGCGAGCGTTTATGCAAACTCATTCTCGTACTCGCAAGAGGACTTTAGATACAGCTGAGGAGACAGACGAAGTTCTCGATATTCCGGAGAAGATAGATTTTGAAGATTCGGATTCAGGAACTGAGCAGAAAGAACCAGTAAACATGGGTGATCATATTGTTCAGGCTGATCCAGCTCTTATGGATTTTTATCGGCAAAAAATTGATGACATTCAGTCAAGCATTCTTCATCCGGCTATTTAAGCTAACACCTTTAAAATCAAGCCGGGCACTATTCATATGGTGCAGAATTCTGTTTCTTTTGGAGGAGCTGCGACTGAAGACCCCAACATGCACATAAGGAATTTTGTCGAGATCTGCAGCACTTTCAAGTATAATGGCGTGACTGATGAGGCTATCAAGCTGAGGCTTTTCCCATTCTCACTGAGGGACAAAGCTAAGGACTGGTTACATTCTGAACCAGCTGGGTCCATCACTACTTGGCAAGATCTTGCGCAAAAGTTTCTGGTGAAGTTTTATCCGATGGCAAAGACTGCTGCTATGAGGAGTGCTCTTACTCAGTTTTCGCAGCAACCTACAGAATCTATATGCGAAGCTTGGGAATGCTACAAGGAAATGTTGAGGAAGTGTCCACATCATGGAATGCCCGATTGGATGGTGATCACTGGTTTCTATAATGGTTTGGGGGCCCAATCTCGGCCCATGCTCGATGTAGCAGCTGGAGGCGCCTTATGGGCTAAAAGCTATACTGAGGCTTATAATCTTATTGAGACTATGGCTGCAAATGAGCATCAAAACCCAACTCAAAGGATGATGCCTGGGAAGGTAGCAGGTATTCTGGAAGTCGATGCAGCCACCGCTATTGCAGCGCAGCTTCAAGCGCTGTCAATGAAGGTTGATTCTCTGGCTACATATGGAGTCAATCAAATAGCTATGGTTTGTGAGCTTTGTGCAGGTTCTCATGCTACGGATCAGTGTTCTCTTGTCAATGAATCTGTTCAGTATGTGAATAATTATTAGTGACAACAACAGCATGTGCCAGCTACTTATCATCCTAATAACAGAAATCATCCAAATTTCAGCTGGGGTAATAATCAGAATGCTATTCAGCCACCATATCAGCAAGGTGTGAGTAAACAGTTTAATCCACCTGGATTCTATCAACCACAGCAGTATGCTCAAAGGCAATCATATCCTTAACAGGGAAGTGCAACTGCACCTATTAGTGCTGATTTTGAGGAACTTAAGCTGTTATGCAAAAGTCAGGCGGTTTCTATCAAGACCTTGGAAAACCAAATAGGTCAAATAGCCAATGCAGTGCTCAATCGTCAACCTGGCACTCTTCCCAGTGACACTGAAGTACCAGGCAGGAAGGAAGCTAAAGAGCAAGTCAAGGCTATGACCTTAAGGTCTGGGAAAGTGGCTGATGCTGAAAAGCCAAAAGAAGGAGAAGCTGAAATTAGAGATGAAGAAGCTAAGCAAAAAGAGAAAGCAGCGGAACCAAGGAAGACTACTGTTGAACACACTCTGCCTGAGGGTAATACAGGGGAGAAATAACTCTATCCTCCACCACCTTTTCCTAAGAGATTGCAGCAACAAAAGCTAGATAGACAGTTCAGTAAGTTTTTGGAGGTGTTCAAGAAACTTCACATCAATATACCTTTCGCTGAGGCTCTGGAGCAAATGCCTAGTTATGCAAAGTTTATGAAGAATATTCTTTCAAGGAAGGTGAAACTGGATGACCTTGAGACCGTTGCTCTCACGGAAGAATGCAGCGCTGTTCTGTAGCAAAAGTTACCTCCAAAGCTGAAAGATCCAGGTAACTTCACCATTCCTTGCACCATTGGCAAGTTGACTTTTGACAAGTGCCTTTGTGATTTGGGAGCAAGCATCAATCTGATGCCGTTTTTGATCTTTAAAAAGTTGGAATTGCCTGATCCAAAACCCACATACATGTCTCTACAATTGGCTGATCGTTCTATTACTTACCCAAGGGGCATAGTGGAGGATGTGCTAGTCAAGGTGGATAAGCTCTTCTTTCCTGCAGATTTTGTTATTCTGGATTTTGAGGAAGATAAGAAGATTCCCATAATCTTGGGAAGACCTTTCTTGGCTACTGGCCGTACCTTAATAGATGTGCAGAAAGGTGAACTTACGATGCGGGTACAAGATCAGGATGTGACCTTCAACGTATTTAAGGCAATGAAATTCCCTACAGAAGATGAGGAGTGCTTAAAAGTGGATGTGATTGATTATGCGGTTACTTCGGAACTCGATCGCATGCTAATGTCTGATGCATTGGAAAAAGCCTTAGTGGGGGATTTTGACAGTGATGATGAGGATGACAATGAGCAATTACAATATCTGAATGCTTCTCCCTGGAAGCGAAAGCTGGACATGCCGTTTGAACCTCTTGGTGCTTCTGACCTCAAGAATGCTGAAGGAAAGCTCAAACCATCAATAGAGGAAGCACCTACCTTGGAGCTCAAGCCATTACCTGAACACTTGAGGTATGCATTTTTAGGTGATACATCTACTTTACCTGTTATTATTGCATCTGACCTTTCAGGTAGTGAGGAAGACAAGCTTTTAAGGATTTTGAGAGAATTCAAATCGGCTATTGGATGGACCATAGCAGACATCAAGGGGATCAGCCCTTCATATTGTATGCATAAAATTCTGCTAGAGAAAGATAGTAAACCGACTGTTGAACAGCAGCGCAGACTTAATCCTATCATGAAGGAGGTGGTGAAGAAAGAAATTATGAAATGGCTAGATGGAGGCATCATTTATCCTATTTCTGACAGTTCTTGGGTGAGCCCCGTATAATGTGTACCTAAGAAAGGAGGTATCACTGTGGTGGCAAATGAGAAGAATGAGCTCATCCCCACTCGAACAGTTACAGGATGGAGAGTATACATGGATTATCGAAAGTTGAACAAAGCCACGAGGAAGGATCACTTCCCTCTTCCATTCATTGATCAGATGCTGGACAGGATGGTTGGTCATGAGTATTATTATCTTCTGGATGGTTATTCAGGGTATAATCAGATTTGTATTGCACCAGAGGATCAGGAAAAGACTACCTTCACTTGTCCATTTGGCACGTTTGCTTTTCGCAGAGTTTCGTTTGGGTTATGTGGCGCCCCGACCAATTTTCAGAGATGTATGATGGCTATATTCTCTGACATGATTTGAAATAATGTCGAGGTGTTCATGGATGACTTCTCCGTCTTTGGACATTCGTTTGATGAATGTTTGAATAATCTTCGCGCCGTACTCAAAAGGTGCGTGGAAACTAATTTGGTGCTCAATTGGGAGAAATGTCATTTTATGGTGCGTGAAGGCATTATTCTTGGGCATAAGGTCTCTAGAAAAGGGTCTGGAGGTGGATAAGGCCAAGGTGGGAGTCATTGAAAATCTTCCACCACCTATTTCTGTGAAAGGAATCCGTAGTTTTCTTGGTCATGCGGGTTTTTATCGGCGATTCATCAAGGACTTTTCGAAGATATCTAAGCCGTTGTGCAATTTTCTTGAGAAAGATGTGCCTTTCAAATTTGATGATGAATGTTTGGCGGCATTCGAGACTTTCAAGAAGAGTTTAATCACTGTACCAGTTATTACAGCACCAGATTGGACAGAGCCGTTTGAGATGATGTGTGATGCGAGTGATTATGCGGTAGGTGCAGTTCTGGGGAAGCGCAAGAATAATCTCTATGATGACGATAAGTGCTATTATGGGCTAATCGTGATCATGGGGTTGCAACGGATTTACTATGGAATTCTTTAGTTAATTGTTTAATACTTTAGTGTGTGATGATTGTATGATATCTAGTATTGGTTGTGCGTATTCGTCTTATGTGCGACGCGAACATATAAGATAGGGTGTTAATCTCTGGTGAAGCGACGGTGGATCTTGAGATTTAGAACTTGCCATGCTAGCATAGGTTCATGTACGGTGTGCATGATTAGTGGGTAACTCTAACAGTTTTATTCGCCCTGTGTAATCAAAAGGAATAACTTGTGTTTAAATCGTTGTGTTGTCAATTTCTGTAGACATATAGGAACTCAGCATAATTGATGACTATTCAACTTCCATCTTAATTGTGGATGTTTGGTAGAATGGTATTAGTATAATGAAAGTTGGCTTTTATCAGTTTCGTGTTATTCGATTAATATCATCACTGTCACATGCTAAAGGTAATAACAATAACTATTGAAGGAAGTAGTAATGAAGTTGTGATCTCATGAGTGTTTTAATATTGTTAATTTGAATTGTTAATTTGAAGTGATTAATTAAGTAGTTAATTATAGTTAATATTTAGTCAACAATTCTAAGTGTTAGTGTCTTAACATTGAGAAGTAATCATACATTGGTGCGTGAGGTTAATTAAATAATAATTAGTCTGAGTCTCTGTGGGAACGAACTAGAAAGTATTCTATATTACTTGCGAACGCGTATACTTGCGTGAATATTAGCGCATGTTTTCGCCCTAACAATGAGGGAGCTTCAAGAGATGTGTTCTCTGTGTGTGTGTCATCTTTATTCCTTCTTTCATATACTTGAATATGTTCAACTATTGGTGCAAATCTATACAAGGTGCAGTAGGGATAATGCTATTTTTAATAGAGACACCATGTTGAGAGGATTCCCCTAGAGTCTGTTCTATGCCCTCTTTTGCAACTACATCCTTTTGAGAGGATGTAGAGGTAGCTTGAGTGGTCAACTCAGTTTGCTTTGCCTTTCTTGACCAGGGTGGACTCTATTTGTGTTTGATCCTCACCGCTCTCATTAATAATAGTTAGGGGTGGCTGCTTTCTCTTCTTTTCACTCACTTCACCCTTTTGAGAGGATGAAGTGGTTGGTTTCCTAGATTATATTGGTAAAGAAAGATGGGTCTCAGTTTGGGAAGGCCCATGTTGGTGTTCCTTTGTTTGTTCTTCTACAGATACATGAGCCATTACTGTACTAGTTGTGATTGTAGACCTGATGTCAAGAAAAGGGTGAAGTTAAGTCCTGAATCTCTCCAACATAAATGGAGTGATTCTAAGACTTACAGGTGCCTTGTTTTTTGTAATAAGTGAGCCAAATAGAACTTTGGACACTTGTTTACAATTTTCTATTTTATTTATATGTATACCATTATGCAAATGGATGTCATACACTTTATAATTTAAAGAAGACATTATAAATATAGGAAGAAATATTTCCTTACCTATTCATGTCAAAGGCACTGTGAGCCTGGTGTTGAGCTCCTCCATTATCAAATATCCTACATTGAGGTGTCTATTGTAAGCCATGGAGAACACCACCTTCTGAACAACACTTGAAATGTTGTCATACCCTGTCTTCCTACAAGTGAATGCCCTCACAATTGAGTCAAAAAGGAAAGACCATTCCCTTCTCAAGTACTTATCTAGGCTTGCCAAGTTGATCCTCTCACTGTATTTTATGAAGTCCATGAACTCAGCTTGCTCACCTTGTGTTAAAACCTCCACCAGATTGTCAGTAGGGATGCCAAAGCCAGATTGACATCATTCTCTGAAAACTCCACTTGTTGTCCTTAAATGGAGCAGTTAACCACCATGAAAATAGCTTGGTTCTCATGAACCAGTGTCCTTACCACAGCTGTATACTAGAAATCACTAAGAACATCCAAATATAGTACAAGATTTACAGTTAGAGCACCTGCAAAGTATGTCTCAGAAAGGAACTTCACAAAGCTCTTGAAGCTATCAAGAGCTTGGTTTGCATCTGTAAATGCAAGATAGTTGGTGCCCTCCTTTGGGATAGAAGGTATAACTGTGTTTGATGTCATTTTAAGTGTTTAAATTTGAGTGGGTAAGAAAAATTAGAGAGAAAGAGTTTGAAATGAGAGAAAATAGTTTGGATTCGGAGAAATTAGGTCACTTAGAGATCTCGAAGGCGTAAAGAGGTGTATGTCGAGATGTTTGGTGTAATAACTCGAATTTTTGAGACTTTGTAAAAATGTTTAATGAATAGTAACCCTGACAGATGGGAAAAACTTTTTATCCCACACTATGTTGTGCATGAGAAAATGAGTTTCGGAGTTGTTAACATGATTATACGCACCAAATGAGTGTATGTAAACGCTATTAGTTTTCGAAGAAAACGAACTTTGAAAAGCGACCATATTTACGAATCATCGAGGATTATGGGAATCACAATATAATAATGAATTTAAAACCCTACGGAATTACATCCAAGGACGATACTTCAAAACATAAAGAATAAATACGAAAGGATTTACGCTGCGAACCGTTTACGAGAAATTATTACGAAAATGATTAAGCGACCAAATAAATGCGTAAACGATTAAATAAACGTATCACGCTAACTAATCATGGTAAAAAAGTAACCATGGTTAATTTATCAAATAGTAAGCTAAGGTTAGAGGAATGATCATCTAAGGCTAAAGAATAGTAAGCTAAAGACTAAAACTACTACCTTAGCTTGTAATCTAGAAAGGATAGCAAGATTTGTTCCAAGATTTGCCAACATAAATCTAGTTTAGGTTATATACTAGAGAATATACAAGCATATAACACAAGTATTATTCAATAAGCAAGCAAGAAGCTCACAAAATTCTTTCTCTCTCTCTCCCCCAAAACCTCCTATTCGGCCCTAACAAAAAAGGAGGAGAAATCAAATTCAAACTTCAAGCTCTAATCATGGAAAAATTCCCCCATTAATTCTCAAGCTTCATACATCCTAAACTAAGGTAAAATAATTTTTTAAGCTCATTTTATCAAGGTTTGATGGGTGAAATAAATTCAAGAAAGATGATAGTGAATAGTTTGAATTATAACTCTTCTTTGGTTTCTTGATTTTAATGGTTGATTTAGGTTCCAAAACCCTATGAAGCACTCCAAAGACTTCACCATCATCAAGAACACATATCAAGATTTCAAGAAAGGTATAAATTTTTGACCCATCTTTATTTAAGGTTTAAGTTCAAGACTCTTTTGGAACATAGTTGTAGACCTAGTTTTGGTGAATGTATTGTTGTAATCTTGATATTTAGTTAAGTAGATTTAAGATTGATGATTTTTGCCTCAAGAACATGATATTCTTGAGAGGAGTTAGTGTGGTGATGATGATATGACGATTGTTGGTGGCAGTATAAAGATTTAAGGCATAAACGAAACTCGGATCGTAATCATAATCCCGCTAAAACGAACAAAATGTAACATTAAGATTCTGCAAACCGTACCGGCGATATAAACTGTAGATTCTTGAAAAATAACACTTGATTATGATATAAAATGTTATAAGGATCGTTTAGGCGCTTGAATCGCTTGATTCCGATTTACGGATCAAAAGTTATGACCGTTTTACTAAAAGTGATTTAAGCGACAAAAACTGCTACGAATTACGAACTTTGGAAATAAAAAGGATCGACTTAAAAATGTTCATAAATCTTGAAATTTTTACATTGAGTAGTAAATAGAGTACCTTAACTTTTATAAAAATTTCAAGTAAGAATATTGATTTTGTAATTTTATAAAAATATCGGAGCCAAGACCGCGCGATTAGAAAACCGTATAATCCATAAGCGGAGCCGACCATGAAAATGAAAACGAACCTAAGAGCAAGTCCAACAGGCTCTTAATAGATTCCTTATAAATATTATAAAATATTAACTCTTAGTGATTTAAGACATAATTTTGAATTTCAACTCCAACAATGTTCCTTATCTTTAATCCTTATTATTATAATAATAATAAATTTGAATGAGATATGAAAGGAAGAGAGAGAAAATAACTAAAAAGAAGAGAGAGAAATCAACTTTTTACTGATAAAAATGATATAAGGGATGAATTGTGATTCCTTAAAGATAAGGTATGAGAGAAGTGTCTTAATGATATAAGGAACCACTAAGACACTGTTGGAGTGCAATTTTATATCATCTTCCTTATATATGGACTTAAAAGCATGTTTAAGGGAGCTGTTGGACTTGCTCTAAGGTACTTCGAAAAAGGAATCGACCGTAATATGAATAAGTACTTAAAGAAATAATAAGGCTAAAATAAGTTGAGAGGGTGTATAATAAGTAGCATATGAGTACGAGTCGCCATAAATTAGAACGGGACCTAACGAAACGATTGTGTTTATGGTTATAGATTTTCGAGCGGACCCTAGAGCATCCTCCACCTCGAGATATCCAGGCAACGTTACGAACCCAACTCCATTTACTGTTGTGTTGTGAAAGGTTTGTTTTATTATTATTTCACAAATACCATGCTTGCCATGATACTTAGTAATTGAGTTTTCGCATAATGTAGCGATGTTGTACGATACGTATATGTCGTAAAATGATTAACTCCGCCACAAGCGTGCCATAAAATTATAAGACCGAGAGTCGGTCGGGATTTTAAAATAAAAACCCGGAAATCATTCCGGTGATATTTATAGGATGATTAAAGTCCATAGTAGTCACGTTTCAAGGGACTCAACGTCCACTTACGAAATATTAAATACCTCGAACTTTTATTAAAACGATTTCCAAAGATCGTATTCCCTCAAATATATTTTATTGTTCGAATAATGAGCATTATTTAACTAATCATTTATTATAGGAGAAGTATTCTCCAACGATTATTTATTTCAAACCCGATTAAATATTAAAGATTACTTTAAATTACGTAAGCATAAATTAGTTGAGGAATATTATTTCAAGTATTCTTTAAAGTAAACTCATTCGAGGTTTAATTATTTAATGATTAATATTTAATTAATAATTATTTATCTAATGATTTGTTATGATTTAAAAATCATAAAGCCTAATTTAAAATACCTTCTGATTTTCGGAAAATCGTTCGAATAATTTCAGATCGTCGGAGAATATTATCTCGACTTATTTTAAATATTTTGATTATAGTTTCAAAAGAAACTCCCCCTTATTTAATAAATCTATTGACAACGGTCAACTCACATTCTTGGTACTTCCTCCGAAAATTCTCGGAAGTACATATATATACGTACAAATCAAAGTGTACCTATCAACAAGCAATATGCTTGGGGAACAATATAAGTTCCAAATATATGATGGGATTCTTACAAGGACAAGGAGGGGTAGACTCCAGTACTTCATGGACTGGGCAGACTACCAATTTACTACCACATGAGAAGGTATCTTATATACTGATGAACATGTGGAGTATGCGTACCTGAGAGGGATGGACGCAAAACCGTGTCTTGAGAGGGATAAACGCGAAGTGTGTACCTGAGGGGGATGGACACATAAAAGGTCCGAATGCGGCCATGGTGATAACCAATAATAAAAATGGAATCGTCCGTCTACTAGTAGAAAAGGTTACTATTTCCGTAGTATGACTGATCATCGTATGCGGTGGCTCCAGTGAATGTCCTATTCTTCCAATTGGAATTGTGATGCAATACCATAACCCAAGCCTAGGTGTTGGGTTTACCATTAAGGTATTCGCAGGATAATAAATCCATTAAAGAATTGTTTTCAAAAGAAGGTGTGTATCACCAAGGAAAACTATTTATGATTAAAATGTGATTATCATATATGACATTTTACCTGAGTTTATCATACAGTCATTTCATATTGTACATTATTATGTTGGGCATTATAGCTCACTGTTAGTCGCTAAACACGCGATAATAATACACGCAAGTATACAGTTCGTAAGTAGTATAGAATCTTTTCTAGTTCATTCCCACAGACACTGTATTGGTTAACTAATTAATTCACGCACTTAAGCAACAATTTATGGTTATTATTCAATGGTAAGATGATAACAAATTGAGGTTGTTTATAACTAAGAATTAAACTAAAAATTATAACTAAGAGAATAAGATTGATTAAATTAATATATATGAAAAATATGGGATTCTAACTTCATTAAATACTTCATTCAATAACCTTATTATTCTCAACCTTAGCATGAAACTGATAAGGTTTAATGGTGATGACACTAATCAGACAACACGAAACTGATAAACGCCAACTTTCGTTGCGCGAGTACCATACTACCAGGAATCCATAAAAGAGACAGAAGATGAATATACACCAATTATATTAAGACCCTATATGTCTATAGAATTTGACAACATAACGGTTTAAGCACAAGTTATCTATCTTGATTACGTAAGGTAAGTAAGATGGTTAAAATTACATACGAATCATGCATAACAATAACACATGAATCTATGCTAGCATGGCAAGTTCTAAATCCTTAAATTCACTGTCACTTCATTAAGAATTAACACACAATATTATAAGTTCGCGACGCTCATAAAACGAATACGCACAACCAATAATAGGATATCAATCAATCACCACATACTAAGGTATCAAAACAATTTAACTAAAGAAATCCATAAATAAATCCGCTAGAACCCCATGATAACAATTAGCCCATGATCAGGCTCATCATCAACGTGGGTTCCGATGAAAGCATGTTATAACAAACGTAGTCTTTATAACGAATAAATAAAATCAAGTACAAAACAAGAGTAAAGGTTCACAAGTAAGAAAACTAGCATCTAAATACAACTTATAACAAAGATTCACAAGTAAAAACAAGATCTTCTTCGCCTTCGTTGAATCGTGCTAAGAACGGTCTTCTTACGGATCTCCTTGGTATGTCTCACTTATGAAAACGTTCTTTTTTGAATATATATAGCAGCCCTTTGCAATCTGAAAGTCTCCCCGCTTAGAATCGAATTAGAATCAGGATTCATATTTTCCCCACCGACGTGGGCGCACGCTATCACGGCGCTGGCGCTGTCATTCTGGAATCCTGACGCGGATGCACGCTATCACAGCGCGGGCACACCGTCCTTCTGGGAAAAACTCAGATTTCATCTTTTTCCTAGCTGCTTTGAGCCGGCTTTCCACGAGCTTTTATTCCAACACCACCTTAACACCAAATTAGCACCAAAACAATGCTAATTCACCTGATTACCTAAGTAATGCCTGAAATGCAAAAACACTAAAAAAAATGTTAAAACACTTAACAACTTGGGTACAAATGCATCAATTCAAAACTTATTAGAGCATTATAAAGTGTCATAAATTTCATTCAACATACCCCCAAACTTGAATCGATGCTTGTCCTCAAGCATAAACAGACTTAAAGAACAAGAGAATAGAAATGCATGAATGCAACTAATATGAATGCAACGATCCCAATAGAATAACTAAACCAATCGACAAGCAACATATCAACAAATGTAGTTACTCGCATAAAGATCAGTTAAATCATGCAAATCAACTTACAAACTAGAGACGTGTGTGTGTGTAGATGCCTACAGATATACTATCGCAACTAGATCGACAATCATGACTCATTACTTATTAAGACAATCACAAGTTTATAAACAGAATAAAAGTTAGACTCAAAATAACTTATAACACTTCAATTCTATGTCGGAGTTTAACATGGATTCATGCTTTTATTCACAACAACACAAGTATGCTTATTTGATCGTGCAATGAATGAGGTCCATAAAAGACTTATACAATAGTACCCATGTAGCGAGCGTTAGGTTAACGGATCCCAGACTATAAAAGCCTTAGTTCACTAGGCACAAAGTCCCCTAAGAACTTAATAACTCGAGTACTAAAGAGCCCACTCATGATCAATTATACATAACAATTATTCTCTTCTTCTTTTTTTCTTTTTTTCTTTTATAGTCCAAGATTTTGCAAGCATTCATCAAAAGAATCGCCAAAGACTGAGAAGTCGTCCATGAACACCTCCACATTCTGGCCAATCATGTCAGAAAAGATGGTCATCATGCATCTCTGAAATGTGGCTGGTGCACCACACAGACCAAAAGAAACTCGTATGAAGGAGAAAGTACCAAAGGGACAAGTAAAGGTAGTTTTCTCCTGATCTTCTGGAGCGATACAAACCTGATTGTAACCTGAATAACCATCCAGAAGAAAATAGTACTCATGACCAGCCAACCTGTCGAGCATCTGATCAATGAAGGGCAAATGGAAGTCATCCTTCCTAGTGGCTTTGTTCAGCTTCCTGTAGTCCATGCAAACTCTCCACCCCGTGACTGTTCTAGTAGGAATAAGCTCATTCTTCTCATTTGCTACCACAGTAATACCACCTTTCTTTGGCACACATTGAACCAGGCTTACCCATGAACTATCAAAAATAGGGTAGATGATCCCTGCATCTATCCACTTAAGAATTTCCTTCTTCACTACCTCCTTCATGATTGGATTGAGTCTTCTTTGCTGCTCGACCGTAGGCTTGCTACCTTCCTCTAGCAGAATTTTATGCATGTCGTAAGAAGGGCTGATTCCCTTGATATCTGCTATAGTCCATCCAATTGCCGATTTGAACTCTCTCAGAATTGTCAAAAGCTTTTCCTCATCAACACCTGAAAGGTCAGATGCAATAATAACAGGCAGAGTAGATGCATCACCTAAAAACGCATACCTCAAATGCTTAGATAAAGGCTTAAGCTCAAGAGTGGGAGCTTCCTCAATAGATGGCTTGAAGCGTTTAGGAGCTTTGTTTAATTCCTCCACTCCAAGAGATTCAAAAGGCATATCTATCTTCCTCTTCCAGGGAGAAGCAGTCAAATACTGCAACTGTTCTTCACCTTCATCATCTTCACTATCTGAATTCCCCAACAAGGCTTTTTTAAGGCATCAGACCTTAGCAATTGATCAAGTTCCGATGTGACCACCAAATCGACCAGATCCACTTTTAATCACTCCTCATTATCAGTAGGAAATTTCATAGCATTGAACACATTAAAAGTCACATCCTGATCCAGAACTCGCATTGTGAGCTCACCCTTCTACACATCTATCAAGGTTCGGCCAGTCGCCAAGAAAGGTCTCCCCAAGATTATGGGAATCTTTTTATCCTCCTCGAAATCAAGAATGATGAAATCAGCAGGGAAGATGAGTTTATCAACCTTGACCAAGACATCCTCCACAATACCTCGCGGATATGTAATAGAACGGTCGACCAACTGTAAGGTCATATAAGTTGGTTTTGGATCAGGCAAGTCCAACTGCTTGAAGATTGACAAAGTCATCAGATTGATGCTAGCTCCCAAGTCACATAAGCAACTGTCAAAAGACATTTTTTCAATAGTACACGGAATAGTGAAGCAACCTGGATCCTTAAGTTTCGGAGGCAACTTTTGTTGCAGCACAGCACTGCATTCCTCCGTGAGAGTGACTGTCTCTAAATCATCTAGATTCACCTTCCGAGAGAGAATACCTTTCATAAACTTTGCATAACTAGGCATCTGCTCAAGAGCCTCAGCGAAAGGTATGTTGATATGAAGTTTCTTGAACACCTCTAGAAACTAATTAAATTGCTTGTCCAGCCTTTTCTTCTGTAGCCGCTTGGGAAAAGGTGGTGGAGGATTGATCTGCTTCTCCCCTGTATTACCCTCAGGCAGAGTGTGCTCAACAGTAGTCTTTCTTGGTTCCAGTTCTACTTCCAGCTTTTTTACTTCTTTCTCAGCCTCAGCTTCTTCAGTCAACACTTGAGTTTTTTCGGGATTCACAACCTTTCCAGACCTTAAATTAATTGCCTTTATCTGCTCCTTAGTTTCCCTCTTTCCTGACACTTTAGTGTCACTAGATAGTGTACCAAGCTAATGATTTAGCAAGGAATTGGCAATTTCCCAATTTGATTTTCCAAGGTCTTGATAGAAATAACTTGACTTTTGCACATAAGCTTCAACTCCTCTAATTCAGATTTTTCATTAGCTTGTTGCAGCTGGAGTTGTTATCTTGGTGCATACTACGGTTGCTGAAAAATTGGGGGTTGTACTGCTTAGCTGGATACTGCTGATAAGGCTATTGAACCGCATTCTGAGTGTTTTTCCAACTGAATTTAGGATGATTGCGGTTATTGGGATGATAGGTGGCTGACACTGGTTGCTGCGATCGCTAGAAGTTTCTCACAAACTGAGCTGATTCACTAGAAATTGCGCACTGATCAGTCTCATGGGCACCAGCACAAAGCTCACAGACACTGGTGATTTGATTAACTCCATAATTAGCCAAAGTGTCCACCTTCATCGTCAAAGCCTTAAGTTGGGCAGCGATAGCAGTTGCTGCGTCCAACTCCAGAATTCCTGTGACTTTTCCCTGAGTCAGCTTCTGGGAAGGATTCTGGTACTCATTAGCAGTCATCAGTTCAATAAGTTCATAAGCTTCATCGTAGCTTTTATCCCACAAGGCTCCTCTTGATGCTGCATCAAATATGGGTCTAGAAGTAGCACGCAATCCATTGTAGAAACAGTTGATAATCATCCAATCAGGAATGCCTTGGTATGGGCACTTCCTTAGCATCTCCGTATATGGATCCCAAGCCTCACACAAAGATTCTCCAGTTTGCTGAGCAAACTGAGTAAGAGCATTCTTGATTGCAGCAGTCTTTGCCATAGGGAAGAATTTACTGAGAAACTTTTGTGCAAGATCCTCCCAAGTGGTGATAGACCCTGTTGGTAGAGAGTGTAACCAGCACTTAGCTTTTTCCCTTAGAAAGAATGGGAAGAGGTGTAGCTTGACAGCATCTTCAGTCACATCATTGAACTTGAAAGTGTCGCGGATCTCGATGAAATCCCTGATGTGCTTGTTAGGGTCTTTAGTAGGAGAACCCCCAAACTGAACTGAGTTATGTATCATCTGAATCGTGCTTGACTTGATCTCAAAAGTGTTAGCCCTGATGGCTGGTCTGATGATGCTTAACTGAATGTCATTAATCTTAGGCTGAGAATAGTCCATCAAAGCCTTCGGATTTTCCGCTTGATCACCCATCTCTACTAAAGCTGATTCTTCAACTTTCTCTTCTTCTTCTTCTACCTTCTTTTCTTCCTCAAAAACTTCCTAACGAACTACCACAAGTTCTTCCTCGGCTTTATCCAGTGTTCTCTTATGAGTACGAGAACGCGTATGCATACACCCTCGCTAGAGTACCTGAAATAAAATAAGGAACAAATAAGTAAAAATGTCTGAGTCAATGAACTTTAACGACCACTGATGGAAATCACATAAACTATAAATTAACACTGCAGTCCCCGGCAGCGGCGCCAAAAACTTGTTAGTCGCTAAACATGCGCTAATAATACACGCAAGTATACAAGTTCGCAAGTAGTATAGAATATTTTCTAGTTCGTTCCCACAGAGACTGTATTGGTTAACTAATTAATTCACGCACTTAAGCAACAATATATGGTTATTATTCAATGCTAAAACGATAAAAAATTGAGGTTGTTTATAACTAAGAATTAAAATAACAATTATAACTAAGAGAATAAGATTGATTAAATTAATATATATGACAAACATGGGATTCTAACTTCATTAAATACCTTATTCAATAGCCTTATTGTTCTCAACCTTAGCATGCAATGGTGATGACACTAATCAGACAACACGAAATTGATAAACGCCAACTTTCGTTGCGCGAGTACCATACTACCAGGCATCCACAAAAGAGATAGAAGCTGAATAGACACCAATTATATTGAGACCCTATATATCTATAGAATTTAACAACATAACGGTTTAAGCACAAGTTATCTATATTGATTACATAGGGCAAGTAAGATGGTTAAAATTACCTACGAATCATGCATAACAATAACACATGAACCTATGCTAGCATGGCAAGTTCTAAATCCTTAAATTCACTATCGCTTTATTAAGAATTAACACACTATCTTATAAGTTCGCGACACACATAAGACGAATACGCACAACCAATACTAGGATATCAATCAATCATCACATACTAAGGTATCAAAACAATTTAACTAAAGAAATCCATAAATAAATCCGCTAGAACCCCATGATAACGATTAGCCCATGATCGGGCCCATCATAAACGTGGGTTCCGATGAAAGCATGGTATAACAAACGTAGTCTTTATAACAAATAAATAAAACCAAGTACAATACAAGAGTACATGTTCACAAGTAAGAAAACTAGCATCCAAATACAACTTAAAACAAAGATTCACAAGTAAAAACAAGATCTTCTTCACCTTCGTTGAATCATGCTAAGAACGGTCTTCTTACGGCTCTCCTTGCGCTCTAGTATGTCTCACTTATGAAAACATTCTTATTTGAATATATATAACAGCCCTTTGCAATCTGGAAGTCTCCCCACTTAAAATCGAATTAGAATCATGATTCATATTTTCCGCACCGGCGTGGCCGCGCGCTATCACAGCGCGGGCGCGCTGTCATTCTGGAATCCTGGCGCGGGCGTGCGCTATTACAGCGCGGGCGCGCCGTCCTTCTGGGAAAAACTCAGATTTCATCTTTTTCTTGCTGCTTCGAGCCGGCTTTCCATGAGCTTTTATTCTAACACCAGCTTGATACCAAATTAGCAGCAAAACAATGCTAATTCACCTGATTACCTAGATAATGCCTGAAATGCAAAAACACTAGAAAACATGTTAAAATACTTAACAACTTGAGTACAAATGCATCAATTTAAAGCTTATTAGATCATTATTAAGTGTCATAAATGCCACTCAACACTCACACTTATTTTCTTAAATTGACACAAAACAACAGTGAATCAAGATGCCTATCATGAAACTCACAGCCGGGAAATGGGTAGGAAATGGCCAGCTGTTCCGTAGGATGTTTGGTGTTGTACCACAGGTAGACCGAATAAGCTTGATTGGTTTTCAGTTATTTTTAGTCCGACTTATTTACAAGTATGACTTATGTAAGATAATGAATAAGAAGCAAATATTTGGTCGACGAACTAGCCTTACTTAAAGGTTATTTCCCCGGTATGACTTAATTACTTTTGGGTTGTAATAATTATCACTTTGAAGATTGATTTACTCTAGTAATGAATGGTTCGTTTCCAAGACAATAACCTATAAGTGTGTGTGATAAGTGTGGGGTCGTAAAAGTATGAGTATTTATATATTGTGATACGAGATAAGTGTTATATAATATTCAAGATGGCGTGGCCTCCTAGATCCTTGACCCTGGATTTTGGGGCGCCACAGAAATAGTATCAGAGCCTTAGGTTATCAAATCTTGGAAATGATAGGATATAAAAATATGTAGACATAAGAATAATAAATAATCAATTAGAGCTCAAGTCGAGTTCGTCGTCAGGCTACATGGATGGTCTTGACAGTTTTACCCTCAAGGGAATTCCGACTCTAGGTTTGTAACACCTTGCCTATTGTGTCAGGTACTAGTGGAGCCTATGGGGAGGTTGACCCTGTTGATGATATTATGGCCCCTGAGCGTGACCCTACTCCCGAGCCGGAGGACCCACTGTAGGTGAGACTGCGTAGCTGTATGTACAGTTACGTGATAACTGAACATGATAACAATACTAGAACATGACAGGTTAATAATACTACATCTACACAAGAAATCAGGAAGAATGAAGACAAGGCAAATACTAAGAATCAGAAGATTAGAAGAATGCCTGAAGTTTGTTTACAGGACACTGAAAGAAGTTCATTAAAATGATCATGCCTCAGTGAAGAACAAAGGTTAAAGACTTTCTGGGTTTCAGAAATATTGAAGATTCAGTATACAAGTGCTACTGGAAGATTTCAGTGTATTGGCATTGATTGAAGATAGAAAGTGTTTGAAGCATAGGAATCTGAAGAATTGAAAACAGGGTATAGACAGAGGTTAATGAAGACGTTGTCTAGAGTACCATAAAGGATTCCAGTGAAAGTACAGTTGTTTATTGACAGTCAGTGTCTGAAGCGATAAAGTTGAGGCAAACTTAACAATGTAATCAAGGCTAGAATACGAAGACCTGAATCGGGGTTAGTCGTCTGTGAACCAGACCAGTTGCATTAGGCGTCAACAGCTCATGAAAGGAATTTGGGTATTATTTATAGAAGAATTGTTAAGTTGATGAACATACTTGGATTGAACGTTTATCTGTTAAAGTACAAGAAGAGGTGCGCGGGGTATACAGCTAAACAGCTCAGGGGACTAATGATGCTCAAAGTTTAATTGTTAAATTAAATAATTTATTTAATAAACTTTAATATAATTTATTTAATAAACTTAAAATGATTTATCTTATAAACTTTAAATAAGTTTATTTTATAAATCTAAATTAGTTTATTTATATAACTTATATTTAAGTGTATTTTATAAATTAATTTAATTATAATTTAAATTTAAAAAGAAAAGAAACAAAAAAAAGAGAAAAGAGAAAAAGAAAAGAAAAGAAAAAGAAAATAGAAAAAGGAAAAAGAAAACAAAAGAATAGAAAAGAAAAAAGAAAAAGAAAAAGCAAACAAAGGAAATCAAATAAAAGAATAAAACAAAAAAACGTTAACAATGTTTTGATTGTTAAGTACATATACATGTACTTGTTACCGTGAATGAATAGAGTCGCCACAGAGAGTTTCCATCCCCTGTCGCCACACAAATCAATTACTCCCTCCTGTTCTCCCTGTCGCCACAGAAAAGGTTGTCACCACAGAGTTCACTCATCCTCAGCTACACAATCTTATTGTGTATAAAGTCTACACTTTGCAGCAGAAGATAGTCTGCCATTCATTATTTTTCTGTTCATCTTCTCTCCCAAAAGAGAAGTGAAAATGGCAACATTGATTTACAGAGAAGCTCAAACTTTTTGTTTATCCGTTTAACTTCACACCGGAGTAACGTTATAATTCCCGATTTAACTCTTGTATATTCATAGGGGCATTATAATCGTTACCCGTTAATTAAATCCTAGTACAAACAAAAGTTAGATCATTGTATATGATTTGATTTGTAAATCTTTGTAGAAGCTAGGAACTTTGTTGTTCTTAGATTGTAGCCGGTTAATTTATTCACCGGAGTGTAACAACAAACTCGAGAATCTATATATGAATATATATTTCCCCGAATATCTTGTGTTCCTCGTTTTTATCGTTCCAAACACTATTCCTCTCCAGAACACGAAACCACTGACCGAGCACTAAATCTATATCCGCTAAATATTCGAAAGAATTTTAAATTTAGTGATTATGGTATTCAACCTCCCTTCTACGATAATTCGGGACCTAGCAATTGGTATCAGAGCTGACTGATTGATACACAAATCAGGATACTCAAATAAATTTATTTTATTAATTTGAATTTACATAAGTTTATTTTATAAATTTGATTTAGAAAATTTATCTTATAAATTTAATTTAAATAAGTTTATTTTATAAACTTAATTTAAATAAATTTATTTTTTAAATTTGACTTAAATTAATTAATCATTTAAATTTTTGTAAATAATAGTTTTTAATTTAATTTTTTTTCGGGTACCAGTTTTGTTTTTGGTTAAATTTGCTTGCCAGTTTCTGTTTTTAACCTGCCAATTAGCTGCCATTTCTAAGTTTGGCAGCAAATGAACTTGGCTTGGTTTTATTAAATTGACAACTTACTGTACTTTACAAACATCAGCAGCCCTGGGATTACAACACACGCGCGACAACATCTGAAGTCACGCGCGAATTTTTATTTGCTGATTCAGTTAACACTCGAAATCCACGTGCCTGCAAGTGAATACAGCCGATGGGGTTTTGTTTTGTTTTTGTTTGTCCTGTCGCCGCACCAACAAAAGGTTTGATTGCCACCGCAGATTTATTCAAACAGTCTTCCTCTCCTGTGTTGCGACTGCTCCCAGGGTGAAATTAATTCCTGCTCGATCGCCACAGACAAGTCGTCATAGCCTTGTCGCCACAACCTCAGTTAGACATTCTGTAACCCTTTAAATAATTATTTTTGATTAATTTATTTTTTCATAAATATTTAAAATTCTTAAATTTAAATTTTTCTTAAATAATAATTTACGTTTTATTTAATTTTTAAGAAAATTCAAAATTTTTGAAAATTAAATTTTACGTAAATATTTATTTTTTATTAATTTATTTTCTCAGAAAATTAAATATACTGGAAATTTAATTTTTCTAAAATATTAAATTAAGGGTACTCAAGGTATTAGGAGACTCAGGATTCCGCCGGGTTTTAAAAGTGGATTTTAATCTTTTGAAGAAAACGAAGACCATGTGTTATTCAGACGGAAAATTCCCGAATACGGAAATTGAAGATAATTGTTTTCTTACTCCGAAAAAATTGATTTCAAGACCTACAGATGAAAATTATGGAACTTCCTCAAAGGCTTACTCCATAGGATACCACTGGGTTTTCAGGAGCAGGAATTGAATGAAATTTTTATGGGTACAGTTTTTCTTAGAGATTTTAAGACAACTCTATGATTCCAGATTATATAGTCACACAGTGGTTTGTACCAATGCTATATTTATCCAGGTTTCAATGAGATCATACAAGTAGGAATTGTGAAGGTCAGAGAATAGTGGGGACATACAAATATCTCAGTTACATGCAGTATAGTTGGAACCTCAGGATAAAATGTAAGAGTTACTGATAGCTGAATCAGAAGAAGCACAGGTAGAATTACTTGAGGGACTGGACGTCAGAGCAGTGTTTCACTTGTCAGGGAAGTTTAGTCGCATCAGATTCACAAGGAATACATAAGCTATATCCAAGGATCAAGCCTATCTATTCTGAAGCAGAGATTCTTACAGATTCAGTCCAAGAGGTGGTTACAGACTGAGGTTGGGACATGAACAAGATTTGATAGCTACAGGTTTGACAAGCAATATGTGTCAAGTAACTATCAGGGGTTTTGCTACAACAGAACAAGAAGCTTGACAAACAAGGATGAGTAGGGATTCAGTTGAAGAGTTGAGACAAAGGTGGAATGTTTTCTTAGGGAAGCAACCAGTCAAAACTTATAGTGCACGGGAAAGAGTTGGGATGAATCAGATGACGAGAACCATGAATATCTTGCTCTCACAGAAATATCTGAAGATGGTCTAACTCACATATCTCAGGTTTTAAATTCTTGAACCACTGCAATACTTTGCTCTCAATATTCAATGCATGATAAGATCTTAGTGTTTAAATGTTTAAAACTCGCACAAGCATGATAGCATCACACATAGATAATGCTGAACTAGTTCACTAGATTATTTTTCTGGTAACTAGGATTGATATTTACTTGTGCATGTTACTTTAGATGATCTTAAATATGTGTTTGAATATTTGTTGAACATGATTAATTGCTTTAGTGAGGTATATGTTTTTCCAGCATATAAGACCTTTGTTAAAGCGTACTCTATGTATCCTATATTATTGTGATTTATCCATTTGATCTGAATTATTTGTCAAGATGTATTAGTTTATATTTGCATTGAGATAGCTAGATGAGATACATCAACAAGATTGGACTAGATAGAATTAGTGATTTATTTGTTAATTCTGTTTGTTCCATATCATGTCTGTCTTGCTTAATTCTTATGTGTAATGTTTCTAAATGAATGCCATGTATTATTAATACAATGCTTGCTTATTTCAATACCATAAATGCATCTCTTAGTACTTGCATTAATTGTACAAAAAGCATGTTTAGGATTACAATAGGGCAAAGACTGCTAGTCCTCCTTATGTAAGGTTAGAACCAATTTTCCCCTAGCCTAGAGACAATATGTCAAGGGTATTCAAATAGGAAAAATGGTCAGTCAAAGATAAGAATTAGCATGATAAGGTTGCAGCTGTTGTTATATTTGTTTATAATAATATCTCTAATCCATCTGGACCCAAACCAATAAGTTGGGTACCAAGAACTGTTAATCCATTTGTAAGTGCAGGACATAATAGGTTAATTGATTCATATTTATTCTTGGTAATTCATACTCAAGGCATATGATCAAAGACAGAGCCTCACAATCAAATATGATTGACATAAGCTATTCCGTCAGTAATCTTTGGAGATGACAACAAAGGTTTTCATTACGGGAAAAGCTATGCAAAAAAGGGATGTCATCATGAATTGAACACACTACTAGAAATATGGGATCAGACATCGGTTCTGAACCGATGTTAAAAAAAACTGAACCGATGTCTTCGCGTGTGATGTTAAATGTCATCAGCCTTTGACATCGGTTCACAGCCGATGTCTATTACAGTGCTATACATCGGTTTTAAGAATAATTCTGATGTCTTTGCAACAAATTTCAGCTTATATTATAGTATTTCTAGGTGAATATGAGTATATTATGTGGTAATTATCCATTAAAACATGAAACCTACAAGCTCTAAAAGACATTTTTTTTTAAAATCTTTCAAACAAACCGATGTGAAAATCTAGATCAGACATCGGTTATGTTGTCTGACCGATGTGAAATGGTCCATAAAATATCGGGTACTTCTATCAACCGATGTAAAATACTGGGTTAGACATTGGTTTCGTTCATTTGGTGATGTTAAATCCTTTTGTTTAACATCAGTGTTTTTTTCTAACCAATGTTTAATCTTTAATATTGTAAAATTTAAGACATCAGCTATTGAAAATTCGATGTTATTTGGCTTAAAATACATTGATTTTTTTACAGAACCGATGTCAAATGACTATTTGACATTGGTTTTTGTAGTTCTTTTTCTTTTAATATTGTTTCACTTGATGTCTTTTGTTCATTTTTACATCGGTTTTAAATTACCATTCTGATGTTAATGTACTGTAAATTGCATATGCCATACTGGTACTATTAATAGCCCAGGGAACCAATTGCATTTTCAACCAGAAAAATACCAACAATATGCAATACATCCAACCAAATTTGTAAAAACATAGAGGTATACATTGATACCAAATTTACTAACATTCAATCCAACAAGAGCTCAATTCGGACATTACATTCCAAGTCTAAAATAAACATCCCAACTAAAAACAATAAAACCCAAATTCTCTAGTTATTACATCCAACATTCTAAACATATTTGACTAGTTAATATGTACCACTTGTAAAATTTCGACAATTCCAAACATAAATCAGAATGATGGATGTAATTGTCACCAAACATCCCTTAATTAACCACCAACCACCAGCAAACACAATATCAATTCACATAGTTCAGAGGAAAGCTATATATATAGATACTTATCATTTTATATCTTGTCTTGGATAAATTCAAGCACCTCCATCCGCACCTCATCCAGCTCCTGCCTTGTGTAGGACTTTCGAGTTTTGGTTGCCCACTATAAAACACACGTAAAAATTAGCAACCAGAATATTATTAACCAGAATTGCCATATGTATAATTAAATATAAATAGAACCAACTATTTATAATTTAACCAGAAGAGGACCTTTTCTATATTTAACCGTAATTTTCTTCGTTAATCCAAAACTATACCAGATAGTTCCTTATCACTAATAGTTATCTATCACTACTAATAATAAAAACAAGATCCATCTGGAAATCACTAATAATAAAAACTGATAATAAAAATGGAACTCATATTTATCTGTTCTGAAAAACTACACAAAAAAATTCTACATGCCATCTATCGGAAATGATTTGCATATATACCTTGGTAGTAAAAGATAGCTCCTTATCAGCAATGATATCTTTCATGTATCACATTATAACATAGCCACATTCAACCCCTCCTGATTGTTTGGGAGATCCCTGTTACAATATAAAATCTGAATTAGCTCCAGAAATTAATTAAAATTACAAAGTGATAAAAAAATACAAAAAACTTACAAGTTGATTCTTTATCTGAGGAGCTTTATTTCCCCTTCCAGTTTGAGCATTGTAGGATTTCATCGCTCTACATTGCAGAACAACAATAATATACATGATTATTTTTCAAAAGGGAGAATATTTACTATATATATTTATATATAGTAAACAGAAATATATTACTCTGTTAATGATTTTTCCAACTCGTCAAAATGTGTTGGATGTGGTAGAGGGTTCAGAATATAAATGTCGCCATCCCAAATTACAACCAAAATCCAGTGGCAACTATGTTTATAAAAAAGAAAAAAGAAAAACACAAGTCAGAAATTTTAAAAAAACTACCTAAATATATTAATTTGTAAAAGCATGTCTAAATTAAAAATACTTACTTATGATTATGTGGCATGAAGTACATGCGATAGGGACTACTCTCTTTCAACCGATTAACAAAATAAGAATGAAAAGATTTGTTCAACGTAAATGTAGCTCCTGGATCGAAAAATCCATATAAGACCACATCATCATTCTTCCTCTCAATCTTAATCAGTCTTTGCAAGAGCCTACCAGGGAGTGAATTACATTACTTATAATATCCGTATAAAACATGAATATTGAATATGTAACGATAAAAAATTAACTTACGCCATATAAGCAGATATTGCAGCTTGGCCAATCATATCGAACTCCAACAATGCTTTCACATTTTCATGCAATATATAAATTATTTTCTCAGTCCCAAACACGTCCGAATCACACGGAATCAGTATTGACTCCCTAGTGGCTTTCATGAAGACTGCAGCATGTTTGTATAACACCTTGTACTGCTTTGGCACATTCTTGTTTAGCTTCATTTTTCTATAATCATCTTGAAGTTTCTGCAACTCATCTTTCCACTTAGACTGCCCCTGCAACACTTCCTTTTCTTTTTCTACACAGAATTAAATAAAACAAGAATAATCGGTTATTATTGACATAACTACTATAGAATACAACAATCAATTCAGAGTATATTGACATAATTTTTATATAACATACCGCCACAGTTGGGTAGATGATCAATTCACGAGGCCATGCTACGTGAGAGCCAACTGTTTGGCGTACAACCTCAATTTCACCAGGTATGGGCACTGGAACTGACGCCTCTGGCTGGATGTGTCCGTCAACCGACACACGAACATGTCCGGGCTTTAGAGGCACTCCGTGTACTGAAACATTCATCTCTTCGTGATCATCAAAAACTGTTCCAAAAACAACCTTGTTCTCTATGCAATCCAGTGCAAGCTCACATGACTGTGGACCCTACATTATAGTGAGGGATCAATTTAATTTTATTACATAAATCCCAAGTCTGTAGGCATATATCTAGTAGATCTTAATAATATTTTACCTTCTTTCCGCTCGGAGGAGAGGGTTCAAAACCAACAAAGTCTTCATCATTTACCAACAACTGTTTGACACTCAGCGGTTTAACAGCAACTCCAACATTCCGCTTATCAGCAGCTCCTTCTTTATTAACAGGTACTTGATAACTTGATTTGTCAGAGAACATAGGAGAGTGACCATTCGAAGCATTAACCAAGGCCTTAAGTTCAACCATCTCCCGCTGATTTCTTTCCAACTAATCCAACAACTCTGCCTTGGTAATTTTAGTCTTTTTCGCTTTCGACAAATTGAAGAATGCTATTGGAGTGATAAAGCCGCCAACCCCTCGAACCCTTCCTGCGTGCTCAGGAGTCTGAAGTGCCGTAGTCAACACATCTTCTGTTCCATGTGGAACAAATTCACCCTTCTCCTTCATTTCAAGTAACTCAGCCTGTAAAATAAATGCAAATAATTAGTGCATTATTTATGACGCAATTATCTTTGAAGGGAATGCAGTATTAAAAATATCACTTACAATTCTCGCATTTATTTCCGCTTGCTCTTTAGTAAGCTCATCAGGATTCTTTGGCATCCTAGCCTTCCACCAAAAAATTGCATGATCAGGTTTCTCTTTCCGCTTTAAGTTCCCTTTCTTTATCTGTTAAAAAAGAGAAAATGTTTAAACTCCCTTAAAACTTAGAATTGCAAAGCCAAATAGATATGGTTCTTACTTCTTCTTCTCGCAAACCAATATACCCCTTCCTTGACAAGCGGTGATGATATTTCCGTTTACCCACTCTATTGCTTTGTAACTTACGTTGTTGCTGCACCAAAATAAATTAGTAAAAATTAATAAATATTATTTAACCAAAATCTATTTAATCATTTAGCAAGTAAAATGGCAATCCTGTATATTTTATTAGTAGAATATATTCATACCAGCCATTTGGGGCTCGTCCTCTCTGCAACAAATTTCTTCCAAGGTTCTTTACCAACAAACGCATACTTCTTCGGAGGCTTCATCAATTTCTTCTTTTTTCCAATAAACGGCATCACATATTTTGCAGTTAAATCAGCTTTAAACTGCCTCCATTTTTCACCTGCCGATTGTAGCACAAGCTTCTCACTTTCTGGGGCAATTTTGATTGTGTCATAAAGAGCCACATAATATAAATTAGCCACATAATTTACAGTTACAATTTAAATAAAATGAAGAAGTCAACAAGGGATATAATTTACCTGGACATCATCCCATAATTTTGCTTTTAGATCACAATCCACTTTTGGCCAGTTTTCAGTGTCGATTGGAATCATTGTCCTTGCGAGCATTCCTATGTAAGACTGTAAAGTAGGCCTGGTATTTCCGGTGGGAACTCCAAAATCATTGTATCTAACTTTAAATTTCTTTCCCCGAGCTTTCTTCACCACTACTTTGTGAAGAGCTGAAACACCACGCGCACCTCCTAGCCTTTTTTTTGCAGATTCAGAAGTGGTCATCATTTCTTCACCACTACTTTGAGTTTGATATTGTGGAGGGACTTGAACCAACTTATCATTACAAGTCTCTGAACTATTGACATCATGAACAATCTCATCCTCAACCTTTTCAGAGTTATTCTTCCCGTCATTTTCTTCGAAAATTACTTTCTTGGCTTTTTGCTTCTTTGCCATTTTGCTCCCTTAGTCTGCATTAAATTGAATAATAAAGCCATCAGTTGAACAATATATTTTCAGTCCATCATTAATTACAGTCAAGCATAAATAATAAATTGTAAAATTAGCAAGTACGAATACAACTATACAAGAACAATAATTTACCTAAACTGTAATCAGTAATTAATCACATCCGAAATAACTCTAAAGCATTTTATAGAAGTACAATTAAATAATGCAAAATAATTAAAGAAAAAATAATGCCATCAATCAGTAATTATGGATGAATTACCTATATGATTATAACAATGCAAAACAAAAGAAAAAATTTAACAATATATTTTACACATTATAACACAATTAAAGGAAAATATATATGGTTCATTCAGTCATCCAAATTCCCATTAAGATATATATTTTACATAAAGCTACATCATCAGTCAGTAACGACATTAGGTGCAGGAGTTTTAGTAGCAGTATTTTTAATCCAAATTCCCTCAATATTAGGTCTAGCAGTATGAGCCACATTGTAATAACCCCAAAATTTTCAACTTTTTGTAACCCTTATGAATAGTGTTTTAGCTGAATGAGAAAACTTTTCGCGCCACACTATGTAGGGATTCTGTTATGGATATTCTGGGATATTATTAGTACTCTATGAAGTATATAAGTGTATGTAAAGATCGTCAGAATCCAATTCCGAACACTTTGGTTTTTCCCGGAAATCCACAAGGTACGGAGAGAATTGAGTATAAGGTAACAGGATAAAAAGGATTTAAATTAAAGGATTATAATAGAGGATCATAAAAAGGAATATAATGTATTGAGAAAGGTCAAGGGAACCTAAGTAATAAGATCCCGGGTATGATCCTTCAAACGATAAACGAGAACGAAAGTTAAGCGAACCGCATAACAGATCAGCGGTCATTAGGCAAACGATTAGGAAGTTAATCAAAAGGGATTAGTAGGAATGATGTCATCCCACCAATAAAAAGAAGACAAGGAAGGAAGGATGACATCATGTGGATGAGGTAAGCATGACATGGAAGAAGGGAGGTGTGGTTGATTAAGGACCACACAAATTCAAGGGCAAGGTGGTAATTTGCTAAATCAAATACAAAACCAAGTCAACCAACTAGCAAATCATTTCATCAAAAAATCAAAAATCAACCAAGGCCTTGTTCTTCATCTTTTAGCTCTCGGCTTTTTGCATTTTTCAAGACTTAGAATTTCCAAAATCAAGATCAAAGCATCCTTAATTGGTAAGAAAATTCCCTAACCATCCTTATGCTTAGTAATGGCTATATCATGAGTTTGAGCCATTAATTCTTTCTCTAGCTTCTTCATTTAAACAATGAAGAAGACAATGAATAGTGTTTTCAAGTTTTTTTAACTTGAACTTTTCTTGTTTTCTTGAAGATCCAAGCTTACCTAAGGCTTCTCCAAGCTTCTTAAGGCTTCCTAGCTCAACCCACCACTTCAAGGAAGGTATACCATTTTCAAACCCTAGGTTCTTATATGTTATAAGGTGATTTTGATGAGTAGGATGTTATGGTATCTTGTTGATATGATTAGAGTTTGAGGTTTGGTATGGTAGTGAAATGAGATGGTAATTTTGTGGTTTTGATTTAAAGAAACTTAAGTATGATTAAAGTAAAGTTTAAGCATATGTATGATTGATTAAAATTGAATTGGTTGGGATTGTTATGATGTGATAAGGATGGGTGTTTGTTGTGTGTTGGATTTGAGGATGGTTTGTGTTGATTGTGGATAGTTTAAAAATGGGAAATCGCGTAAACATAGCCGTCGTAATGTCCGATTTTCTTTGGACTGTTTTTGTGCATAGCATTAGGACCCGAGAACCCCCTACTAAATTGTGACCACTGCCATGTTTAGATAGCTCATGTTACGAGCTTCGTTTTGATATGTAGTTCGTCCGATTCCGATTTACGGTTTAGGAGAAACGACCGTTTCAAGTAACGGCATTTCGCGAACGAAACTTTTTCCCTCGCCTCACTTTGAAACATAGGTTAAAGACCAAAAAGGGTTAATTAATGTATGAAACATTTATGGTAAGTGTGTTAGGCAGTTGGTAAGTCATTCGCGAAGGAATCGCTTTAAAACTCGTAAAGGTTAAATTATTAAAAATGGTGGAGCCGAGGGTACCCGAGTGACTTAAGCGAATCGGTGAGCGCAAAACTAGCATTAGAGTCTAAGTTAGTTAAAGCATAGATTTACAAGTGATTTTGGTTTAATTCCAACTTACTTGTTGTTTATAGGTTATCAGACTCGTCCCGAGCCTTTCTCACCCCCAAGTCGCTCAGGCAAGTTTTCTACCCGATATACTGTTGTTGTGATGTAAATATATGTATATGCATTATCTTGTGATAGTGCATGATTGTTATTAGCAAATTTTGCGATATATTGGAGCATGCTGATATGGTATATATGCATGTCTGTTTCGTAATCTGGTTATCTATCTGTTGATTTCAATGCTTATAGTTGCATAATACCTATGCTAGAAATAAGCAAGTAGTTGCGTATACCCTTAGTATAGGGGATAAAAGGTGAACATATTTCTAAACCGGGAGTCGATGTTCCCGAGTAGATTATATATATATATATATATTTATATATATGGATATAGTTTTTAAAACTATGGATCGAATAAGGTTTATTCGATACCTTTATTTTACTTAATTGAATATTAATTTGAGTATTCATTCGAGGGTTTATGACTCAGTTTATTTTATTATTTGAATATTATCTTGAATATTCATTCGAGGACTTATGACTCTTTTATATTATTTATTGAATATTATTTGAATATTCATTTGAGGATGTATGACTCCTTTATTTTATTTAATGAATATTATTTATAATATTCATTCGAGGTATTATGACTCAGCTTATTTTATTTATTGAATATTATTTGAATATTCATTTGAGGATCTATGACTCCGATTATTTGCTGAGGTATATTCTTTATTTTATTAAAGAATAAGGTGTAAATAATCAAACTTATTTTCGATTATTCAAATAAAGATAATACTTTCATATAAGTATATCTTTGGTTATTTAATACTCGTTTCAAGTGTAAATTTTAATACTTCTACTTCAATTATTTTGATAAAGATTATTCTTTATGGGAATATTATTTAATTAATAATATTCAGATATTTTCTAATATTCTGGGGACTGATTTACTTCATTAAATCAGCCTTACTCCAAACACTCTTTAAAGTGTTTTCGAGTCTTCAAAATGATTTTTAAAAAGTCAGAGCGGATCCCAAAACTCATTTTTATATTTAAGATCTTCCTTTTTAAAGGGGATTTAAATACTCGCTCAAAACCTGGGGAATCCGGCTCTGTGGTGTATTTTATATTCGCAACGAGGTTGCAGATTTGGTAAATGAATTGATTACTTGCCCAATGTTCGGGAAGTAAGCCCATCTAATTGAGTCGGCATAAGCGACAGGCCGGGGTACGGTCTAATATTGTGTAAGTGGCTGGGTGGCAGTCCATCAACGCGTGAGGGGCCGGGGTACGGTCGAGCGCGAGGTCTTAATTATGACCAGGGTGATGACCGGTGAGGAATTCATCCATCTACAGTAGAAAAGGTTACTTATTGGTATCTGTGCCTGATCAGCAAGATATCGGGTTTATGCCAAATGTTTTCTTTTCCTTTCCAAAAAAATTCATTGGATGTTTCGAACTCTGTTCATACTTCACATAACAGAGGTTCCAGGAAATGTTTTCGGGATATATATATATGTGGATATATATATATATATCGGGACTAAATAAAGTATCTCATAACTTTTTATTCAATAATATTTCAAAGATTGAATCTATTCAAGTCTTAACTTGTGGTCTCATCTATGGGATGTTTTTCTTAAAACTTATAATACTTTGAAAAGTGGTAGTTCAAGTAACTTAATATGATATAAGTGTGGTGAAGTACTGGTAGCTTCATTCCTTGTTTTTACTTATATCTGGCAAGTAATTAACTTGCATATGATAGAGATGCTATTAAGTATCCTTTTAGATACTTATATTATTGATATCACTGTATATATTATCTTGCGAGCTGTAAGGCTCACTCTTGCTTTATTTCTTCATCACACAACAACAGTTAGGAGAGATGGCCAGACTCCAGCAGACCCAGCGCAAGCGCGTGGGAAGCGTCCCGCGTCTTCCCGCTGATATTGTAGCTGCTATAGCTGCAGAGGTAGATCCATTGTAGTTTAGACCATCTACTTTTGAGAATCAAATTATGTATAATTATAACTTGTGGCAGATAATGGCAATTAACTGTAAATTTATCAAGTAATCATTTTGGGTTGTAATAATTTTAAATTGTGGATTCAAAGACTTGTACTTATTTCAATTTCATCTCTGAGACTATAACGAGTTGTGGTGTGTGTTAGTGTGGGGTCACAGCATGAGGGTATTTATTATTAATTAAGTAAAGTGATATTGTGGAAAGAAAGACCGTGACAACCCGGATTCCCGACCCCGAATCTGGGGGTGTTACAGAAATGGTATCAGAGCCAAGCGTTATAAATCTCAGAGATGATGCGACGATAAAATAATAAACTCACAAAGATAATAAGAACTCTTGCCAAGTTCATGGTCGGACTACTTAAAGTAGTACTGACAGCTAAAACCCTTACGGGAACCCTTATAAGTATCATGATAGTAACTTAGCTCGTTTAATGTGTAGGCGCCTGAGATGGAGGACCCTGAGATGTACGAGCGTGAGCATGATGAGGCATTGTTAGATGTTGAGGATCAGGAGGAGCCTGAGATGGAGGAGGATGAGGAGGACCCCCCAGAGGAGCCTGAGACGGAGGTCATTGCTGTTTCAGATGAGGAGGACCCCTCAGAGGAGTCAGAGACAGAGGTTATTGCTATTCCAGATGAGGAGGACCCGGATGAGGTCCCAGTAGCTGAGGAGTGTGTTGGACCTATGGTAGTGTATGATGGTATCCCTTTACCCACACTTCCGGTGGTCAGAGCCCCTACCCCTCCACCACTATCTTGGATTCCTGATGATGACAGCTCAGAGACCCATACTTCCGAGCCTAGGCAGACCGAGGAGGCACCCTCAGCGGCTCCGGATTCACCACCCCTTGACCCTGCCCAGAGGCAGTCTTCGTTAGCTCATGGATATGTTCAGGATGTTTTGAGGACCCGAGTGGCTGTTGCCGAGGCCCGACTGGATGAGGCCAGGAGGGAGTTGGATGCAGAGAGAGCGGGTAGGCGTACCCGAGCTTATGAGACCAGGGCTTCTATACCCCGATCCTTGAGGAGGGAGCTTACGGGGATAGAGCTCACGTCCCGAGCGAGACTCAGATCTCTCCAGGGGGACAGGCATGGTAGGATCTCCAGGCGGCAGGCCGACTATATCTTCCGTCGTGCGATGGAAAGGGTTTGGGAGCTGACCCGTTCCGGTGTGTGATTCAGGATTGATGATGGAATAGTCTAGTTGTCTAGTTAGCCGAGGCCTTAGTAAGAGCCAATTTTCCGGGATAGTTGACTTGTATATAGCATCCCTTTTTCTGACTAGACAGATAGACTCTTGTGTATCACTTTTGGGACAGATGACTGTAGCACTGTTGTACTTTTGACCAGATTAAACTATGTATTCTCGCATTATGTATATATTTGTTTCCTTTCGGTTCAGTTCCTTAGTGACGTGATCACTGTTTTATTATTATTATTACTGCACTTCGTATTAGAACTTTCTTAAAATAATAGAACTGCGTTATACGTTCTCCCCATTGTAAGAGCGGTGCAAGGCACAATGTTGTATATGATTGTGACCTAACGTTGAATTTTCTCAATAATTGTTTTTATTATTATCAGAATCATGCCGCCAAGAAAGATTGGAACTAGGGCGAACCCTGGGTCTAAGGACCAGGGAAGCCATAATCAGGACAATAGAAACCAAGAACACAGTGAAGAGGAAGATGAGGATTATGTGGAACAGGATGACTCCCTGTATGAAGAAGAAGAGGAAACATATGATGTTGAGGGATTTGAGATAGAGGCTGAAGAAGGAGAAACCGAGGTTGAGCAACCAGTACCAAACCCAGGCATGGATCCCATGGATCAGTTTATGCAACTCCTAAGACAGAATTTGGAACGTCAACCCAACCCACCCCCTCAAGGAAATAACAATGCAGTGGCAAACTCTTTCAGGGCTTTTAAGTCCCTTAAGCCCCCTGAGTTCCACGGATCAGCCGACCCAGTTGAGGCAAGGGCATGGTTAAAGGAAATGGATAAATCTTTTGAGATTTTGAGTATCGATGAGGCACAGAAAACTGTATTTGCTACCTACCTTCTGAAAGGAGAAGCTAACTACTGGTGGGAGGCCAAGAAAAACATGGAGACAGATGCTATAATAACCTGGGAGAGATTTAGTCAGTTGTTTCTAGGGAAGTATTTCCCGAGGTTTATGGAAAACCAGATGGAGCTCAAGTTCTTAGAGCTAAAGCAGAATAACTTGTCTGTAGCAGAGTACGAAGCGAAATTTACTGAGTTATCAAGGTTTGTGCCGGAGTTTGTGAGCACCGAGGAAAAGAAAGCTAGGAGGTTTCAGCAGGGACTGAAACCATGGATTCAGAATAGGGTGGCAATCCTTGAGCTTACGGACTATGCCACTCTGGTGCAAAAGGCAACGATTGTAGAAGTTGGAAGTGAACAGATACAGAAGGAAAGAGAGGAGAAAGGAATAAAGAGGAAAAGTATGAGCATGGGTGGAGGTTCCGCAGGAAGGAGCTTCCCAACTAGATTTAATCGAGGAGCAGTGTCCCTACCAGGAAGGAACACTGGGTTTAAGCGGCCAATGAGTGTGAATGTGAGCCAGGGCGGCCAGAAGTCAAGAATGTCCTATTTCAACCAATCTCGACCCCCATTGCCAGCCTGTAACATATGTGGAAGGAATCACACTGGGGAGTGTAGAGGAAGGCCAGTAACCTGTTTTAAGTGCGGTCGGGAGGGCCACTATGCAAATAAGTGCCCATCATCAACCCCTGCCGTCGTTCCAACCACCAATTGTCATCAGTGTGGACGCCCAGGTCATTGGAAGAAGGATTGCCCAATGAGCAAACCAGCAGCTTCGGGAGCAAGCAGGGCTGCTTCTAATAAGCCACCTACTGCGAGGACTTTCAACATGACAGTCCGGGATGCTATGAAAGATTCAGATGTGATAGCAGGTACCCTTTCTCTAAATTCAGTCAGTGCAATTGTTTTATTTGATTCGGGAGCAACTAAATCTTTTATATCTAAGGACTTTGCTCGTAAGTTAAGACTTAAGGCTAAACCTTTGATAGAACCCTTACAAGTGGAAATAGCCAATCATGAAATTATTCCTGTTAACCAGATTCACCCCGCCTGCGAGATAGGCATAGGGGAGCAATCTTTCAGTGTTGATCTGATTCCTTTTAAATTAGGGGAGTTTGATGTGATTTTGGGAATGGACTGGCTATCTAGCAACAATGCTCAGATAGACTGTAAAGGGAAGAAAGTTAAGTTAAATATCCCCGGGAAGAAAGAAGTTATATTTAGAGGAAAGAGGCAGACGCAGAAATTTTTGACTATGGCTCAGGCCAAAAGGATGCTACGAAAAGGAAGTGAGGCCTACCTAGCCTATGTGGTGGACACACAGAAGGAGGTGCCCAACTTACAAGATATTCCAGTAGTCAATGAATTTGAAGATGTATTCCCCCAAGACCTTCCGGGATTACCACCCGATAGAGTGATTGAGTTCGCTATTGAGTTGGCCCCAGGGACGGCGCCAGTTTCAAAAGCACCTTACCGGTTAGCCCCGTTAGAAATGAAAGAATTAGCTATCCAATTGCAGGAACTCTTGGATAAGGGTATGATAAGACCCAGTGTGTCTCCGTGGGGAGCACCAGTTTTATTTGTTAAGAAGAAAGATGGGAGCATGAGGTTGTGCATAGACTATCGAGAGTTGAACAAGCTAACCATAAAGAACAGGTACCCATTACCTAGAATAGACGATCTGTTCGACCAGCTAAAGGGTGCTGTTTATTTTTCCAAGATTGACCTGAGAACTGGATATCACCAACTAAAGATTAAACCCGAAGATATTTCCAAGACAGCGTTCCGTACCAGGTATGGGCATTATGAGTTCTTGGTAATGTCCTTTGGATTAACCAATGCCCCAGCAGCTTTCATGGATTTAATGAATAGAGTATTTAAGAAGTACTTGGACAAGTGTGTGATAGTTTTTATCGATGATATTTTGATCTATTCAAGGACTGAGGCAGAACATGCAGAGCATTTGAGGATAGCTCTAGGAATACTCAGAGAGGAGCAGTTATATGCCAAATTCTCGAAATGTGAATTCTGGCGGAAGGAAGTACAGTTTTTAGGACATGTGATCAATAAAGAAGGAGTATTGGTCGACCCCTCCAAGATAGAGGCGGTCTCAAATTGGGAAAGGCCAACCACACCCACAGAGGTAAGAAGTTTCATAGGATTGGCCGGCTACTATCGTAGATTTGTACAGGACTTTGCGAAGATCGCAGCCCCTTTGACACGACTTACTCGTAAGACAGAGAAGTTTGAATGGACGGAGAAATGCGAGAACAGTTTTCAGGAATTAAAGAAAAGGTTGATAACGGCTCCGGTATTGGCATTGCCGGATGGAAAAGGAGATTTTGTGATATATAGTGACGCGTCGCACAAAGGATTAGGATGTGTGCTTATGCAGCACGGAAAAGTTATTGCGTATGCGTCAAGACAATTGAAGGAATACGAGGTTAGATATCCTACTCATGACCTTGAGCTCGCAGCAATAGTATTTGCTTTAAAAATTTGGAGGCACTACTTGTATGGAGAGAAGTGCGAGATTTTCACAGACCATAAGAGCCTCAAGTACATATTTACGCAGAAAGAGCTCAACATGCGCCAGAGGAGATGGTTAGAATTAATCAAGGACTACGATTGTGAGATTCTCTATCATCCAGGGAAAGCCAATGTGGTGGCTGATGCCCTTAGTAGAAAGGAAAGACTCAGAATGTTAACGACTTCGGAAGAATTGATAAGGGATTTTGAGAGAATGGAAATAGAGGTAAAGGTAACCGGAACCGGAACTGAAAAGCTTTTCGAGATCTCAATGCAGCCAGAATTATTGGAAAAGATCAGATTGTGCCAGGAGAAAACAATGAATGAAGACAGAGAGTCAATGACTGGAGAAGAGATCCATACTGAGAAAGATGATAAAGGGATAATGAGGTACTCCTACCGAATTTGGGTTCCGAATGTTCAAGAACTTAAAGATGAGATTTTGGATGAAAGCCATAGTTCAAGGTATTCCATTCACCCAGGAAGTACCAAGATGTATAGGGATTTGAAGGAATATTACTGGTGGCCCAACATGAAGAGGGACGTAGCAGAATGGGTAAACAAGTGTTTGACTTGCCAAAGAGTAAAGGCAGAGCACCAGAGACCCAGTGGACTTTTGCGACCCCTGGAGATTCCCGAATGGAAATGGGAACAGATAGCGATGGATTTTGTTGTAGGCTTGCCAAGGACAAAAGCCAATCACGATGCCATTTGGGTAATTATAGACCGACCTCAAAGTCAGCTCATTTCATTCCTATCAATGAGAGATACACAGTCGATAGACTGGTGGACATTTACCTTAAGGAAATAGTGACGCGACATGGAGTCCCAGCGTCCATTGTCTCAGACCGAGACCCTAGGTTTAACTCCAGATTTTGGAGGAGCTTTCAGGAATGTGCGGGGACCAAGTTAAATATGAGTACCGCGTATCATCCCCAGACAGATGGGCAGAGTGAAAGGACCATCCAGACACTAGAGGATATGTTGAGAGTCTGTGCAATAGACCTTAAAGGAAGTTGGGATGATCACTTGCCGTTGATCGAGTTTTCTTATAACAATAGCTTTCATGCTAGCATCGGAATGCCGCCTTATGAGGCCCTGTACGGAAGAAGGTGTTGATCTCCCTTATACTGGGATGAAGTAGGAGAGCGGAAGATGCTCGGACCCGAAGTGGTCCAAAGGACCAAAGATATAGTGGATCTTATCAGAGGGCGACTTGTAGCAGCCCAAGACAGACAAAAGAAATATGCAGACCTAGCCCGAAAGGACAAGGAATATGAAGTAGGGGACTTAGTACTGTTGAAAGTATCCCCTTGGAAGGGATTAATGAGGTTCGGAAAGAAGGGAAAACTAAGCCCAAGATACATTGGACCCTTTGAGATATTAAGACGGATTGGGAAGTTAGCTTACGAGCTAGCCCTACCCCCTAATTTGCAACAAGTTCATAATGTGTTCCATGTGTCAATGCTAAGGAGGTATCATCGGGATGCCAGGCACATAGTGGAGTACGAGCAGGTGGATATGCAGCCAGATCTAACTTACGTGGAGGAGCCAGTAAGGATTATAGATAAGAAGGAGCAGGTGCTTCGGAACAAGGTGATCAAGCTAGTCAGAGTACTATGGCAGAATCATAATGTGGAAGAATCGACTTGGGAACTAGAGAGCGCAATGCTAGAAAAGTACCCCCATTTGTTTTCTGTTTGATTCCGGGACGGAATCCTTTTAAGGAGGGGAGACTGTAATAACCCCAAAATTTTCAACTTTTTGTAACCCTTATGAATAGTGTTTTAGCTGAATGAGAAAACTTTTCGCGCCACACTATGTAGGGATTCTGTTATGGATATTCTGGGATATTATTAGTACTCTATGAAGTATATAAGTGTATGTAAAGATCGTCAGAATCCAATTCCGAACACTTTGGTTTTTCCCGGAAATCCACAAGGTACGGAGAGAATTGAGTATAAGGTAACAGGATAAAAAGGATTTAAATTAAAGGATTATAATAGAGGATCATAAAAAGGAATATAATGTATTGAGAAAGGTCAAGGGAACCTAAGTAATAAGATCCCGGGTATGATCCTTCAAACGATAAACGAGAACGAAAGTTAAGCGAACCGCATAACAGATCAGCGGTCATTAGGCAAACGATTAGGAAGTTAATCAAAAGGGATTAGTAGGAATGATGTCATCCCACCAATAAAAAGAAGACAAGGAAGGAAGGATGACATCATGTGGATGAGGTAAGCATGACATGGAAGAAGGGAGGTGTGGTTGATTAAGGACCACACAAATTCAAGGGCAAGGTGGTAATTTGCTAAATCAAATACAAAACCAAGTCAACCAACTAGCAAATCATTTCATCAAAAAATCAAAAATCAACCAAGGCCTTGTTCTTCATCTTTTAGCTCTCGGCTTTTTGCATTTTTCAAGACTTAGAATTTCCAAAATCAAGATCAAAGCATCCTTAATTGGTAAGAAAATTCCCTAACCATCCTTATGCTTAGTAATGGCTATATCATGAGTTTGAGCCATTAATTCTTTCTCTAGCTTCTTCATTTAAACAATGAAGAAGACAATGAATAGTGTTTTCAAGTTTTTTTAACTTGAACTTTTCTTGTTTTCTTGAAGATCCAAGCTTACCTAAGGCTTCTCCAAGCTTCTTAAGGCTTCCTAGCTCAACCCACCACTTCAAGGAAGGTATACCATTTTCAAACCCTAGGTTCTTATATGTTATAAGGTGATTTTGATGAGTAGGATGTTATGGTATCTTGTTGATATGATTAGAGTTTGAGGTTTGGTATGGTAGTGAAATGAGATGGTAATTTTGTGGTTTTGATTTAAAGAAACTTAAGTATGATTAAAGTAAAGTTTAAGCATATGTATGATTGATTAAAATTGAATTGGTTGGGATTGTTATGATGTGATAAGGATGGGTGTTTGTTGTGTGTTGGATTTGAGGATGGTTTGTGTTGATTGTGGATAGTTTAAAAATGGGAAATCGCGTAAACATAGCCGTCGTAATGTCCGATTTTCTTTGGACTGTTTTTGTGCATAGCATTAGGACCCGAGAACCCCCTACTAAATTGTGACCACTGCCATGTTTAGATAGCTCATGTTACGAGCTTCGTTTTGATATGTAGTTCGTCCGATTCCGATTTACGGTTTAGGAGAAACGACCGTTTCAAGTAACGGCATTTCGCGAACGAAACTTTTTCCCTCGCCTCACTTTGAAACATAGGTTAAAGACCAAAAAGGGTTAATTAATGTATGAAACATTTATGGTAAGTGTGTTAGGCAGTTGGTAAGTCATTCGCGAAGGAATCGCTTTAAAACTCGTAAAGGTTAAATTATTAAAAATGGTGGAGCCGAGGGTACCCGAGTGACTTAAGCGAATCGGTGAGCGCAAAACTAGCATTAGAGTCTAAGTTAGTTAAAGCATAGATTTACAAGTGATTTTGGTTTAATTCCAACTTACTTGTTGTTTATAGGTTATCAGACTCGTCCCGAGCCTTTCTCACCCCCAAGTCGCTCAGGCAAGTTTTCTACCCGATATACTGTTGTTGTGATGTAAATATATGTATATGCATTATCTTGTGATAGTGCATGATTGTTATTAGCAAATTTTGCGATATATTGGAGCATGCTGATATGGTATATATGCATGTCTGTTTCGTAATCTGGTTATCTATCTGTTGATTTCAATGCTTATAGTTGCATAATACCTATGCTAGAAATAAGCAAGTAGTTGCGTATACCCTTAGTATAGGGGATAAAAGGTGAACATATTTCTAAACCGGGAGTCGATGTTCCCGAGTAGATTATATATATATATATATATTTATATATATGGATATAGTTTTTAAAACTATGGATCGAATAAGGTTTATTCGATACCTTTATTTTACTTAATTGAATATTAATTTGAGTATTCATTCGAGGGTTTATGACTCAGTTTATTTTATTATTTGAATATTATCTTGAATATTCATTCGAGGACTTATGACTCTTTTATATTATTTATTGAATATTATTTGAATATTCATTTGAGGATGTATGACTCCTTTATTTTATTTAATGAATATTATTTATAATATTCATTCGAGGTATTATGACTCAGCTTATTTTATTTATTGAATATTATTTGAATATTCATTTGAGGATCTATGACTCCGATTATTTGCTGAGGTATATTCTTTATTTTATTAAAGAATAAGGTGTAAATAATCAAACTTATTTTCGATTATTCAAATAAAGATAATACTTTCATATAAGTATATCTTTGGTTATTTAATACTCGTTTCAAGTGTAAATTTTAATACTTCTACTTCAATTATTTTGATAAAGATTATTCTTTATGGGAATATTATTTAATTAATAATATTCAGATATTTTCTAATATTCTGGGGACTGATTTACTTCATTAAATCAGCCTTACTCCAAACACTCTTTAAAGTGTTTTCGAGTCTTCAAAATGATTTTTAAAAAGTCAGAGCGGATCCCAAAACTCATTTTTATATTTAAGATCTTCCTTTTTAAAGGGGATTTAAATACTCGCTCAAAACCTGGGGAATCCGGCTCTGTGGTGTATTTTATATTCGCAACGAGGTTGCAGATTTGGTAAATGAATTGATTACTTGCCCAATGTTCGGGAAGTAAGCCCATCTAATTGAGTCGGCATAAGCGACAGGCCGGGGTACGGTCTAATATTGTGTAAGTGGCTGGGTGGCAGTCCATCAACGCGTGAGGGGCCGGGGTACGGTCGAGCGCGAGGTCTTAATTATGACCAGGGTGATGACCGGTGAGGAATTCATCCATCTACAGTAGAAAAGGTTACTTATTGGTATCTGTGCCTGATCAGCAAGATATCGGGTTTATGCCAAATGTTTTCTTTTCCTTTCCAAAAAAATTCATTGGATGTTTCGAACTCTGTTCATACTTCACATAACAGAGGTTCCAGGAAATGTTTTCGGGATATATATATATGTGGATATATATATATATATATATCGGGACTAAATAAAGTATCTCATAACTTTTTATTCAATAATATTTCAAAGATTGAATCTATTCAAGTCTTAACTTGTGGTCTCATCTATGGGATGTTTTTCTTAAAACTTATAATACTTTGAAAAGTGGTAGTTCAAGTAACTTAATATGATATAAGTGTGGTGAAGTACTGGTAGCTTCATTCCTTGTTTTTACTTATATCTGGCAAGTAATTAACTTGCATATGATAGAGATGCTATTAAGTATCCTTTTAGATACTTATATTATTGATATCACTGTATATATTATCTTGCGAGCTGTAAGGCTCACTCTTGCTTTATTTCTTCATCACACAACAACAGTTAGGAGAGATGGCCAGACTCCAGCAGACCCAGCGCAAGCGCGTGGGAAGCGTCCCGCGTCTTCCCGCTGATATTGTAGCTGCTATAGCTGCAGAGGTAGATCCATTGTAGTTTAGACCATCTACTTTTGAGAATCAAATTATGTATAATTATAACTTGTGGCAGATAATGGCAATTAACTGTAAATTTATCAAGTAATCATTTTGGGTTGTAATAATTTTAAATTGTGGATTCAAAGACTTGTACTTATTTCAATTTCATCTCTGAGACTATAACGAGTTGTGGTGTGTGTTAGTGTGGGGTCACAGCATGAGGGTATTTATTATTAATTAAGTAAAGTGATATTGTGGAAAGAAAGACCGTGACAACCCGGATTCCCGACCCCGAATCTGGGGGTGTTACACACATCATCAGTAGTGACATCAGTTGCAGGGATTTCAGTGCAGAATGGGGGATGTTCCATGATCGTGTCTCCTAAGTCATCTTCATTATACAATTCATGGTAGTCTCGAGTTGTGGAGGACAGAACAATAGACCAGGTAGCATCAACGGGATCTTCAAGGTAAAACACTTTCTTGACTTGGTCAACAAAAACATATTTATCTTTTTTGTGACCTTGTCGACTAAAATCCACAAGTGTGAACCCAAGATCATCAACCCTTATTCCTTTATCATTACTTGCCCATTTACACAGGAACAAGGGAGCTTTGAATGCATGGTAGTCTAATTCGCATATCTCTTGTATGATACCGTAAAATGTCAAATCACTTTCTACGGGGTTCAAGTCCTTGGCACTAGAAACCTGGACCGCTTTAGCAATGACAGACACCCCGCTGTTTTGAACAACGCGTATGTCATCTCGTTCCTTTGTAAAATATCGCACTCCATTCACTAGATAACCTTGATAAGTTAGTACTGAAAATGATGGCTTGGCAGTGAGCCATCTTATCGTATCTGAAACACCTTTGTTGTTCTCCCTTAGTTCATCATTCACCTACAGATATGATAAGAAATTTTAAATCCTAAATAGCCAATAGTCGTCATTACACTACAGATCAAAGAACCTAATACAACACTGACTTTGTTTGAAACCAATCAGCAAAGAGCCGAGTGTGCTCTCTCATGAGCCAATGTAAGCTTTTCCTTTTCCCTCGGTGAATTTCTTCAAGATATTCCTTATGCATTTTGAAAAATGCATATGGAATGATATATTAAAGACACATTACAAGACTAATTACTGGATAATGAGGAATTGAAAACAACAAACTGCATAAACTCACAGAATATATGGAAACACTTCAACGTTGTTTAGAAGGACATGTAGATGTGCTTCATCTCGCTCATTCTCTTCCACTGATTTTATTATCACAGCGGATAATGGACCTGATATCTTGTTATCTTGGTCCTTTGGAAGACCGGCAGTGGAGTAATTCTGACTAAGAAACTCGGTGCAGAATTCTACGGACTCTTCTCCAAGGTAACGCTCTGCCATACAACCTTCGGGATAATAACGGTTTCGAACATAACTCTTTAGTACTTTATTAAACCATTCAAACGCATACATCCACCTATAAAATACTGGTCCACATAAGCGTAGTTCCTGGACCAAGTGGACTACTATATGTACCATTACATCAAAAAATGACGCATGGAAAACCTTTTCTTGATCGCACAAGGTTAGTATAACATCTGACTGCAGCTTATCCAGTTTTGACACGTCTACTACTTTGTTGCACAAAGCATTAAAAAAGAAACACAATCTAATAATTGTGACCCTAACATGCTTCGGAAGAACGGAGCGTATTGCAACCGGGAGTAATTGTTGGAAAAGAATGTGGCAATCATGTGATTTCAGCCCGTAAATATTCAAATCAGGCATGGAAACACAATTTTTTATGTTCAATGCATGTCCGTATGGAAGTTTCATCGACATTAATGATGACAAGAAAGTCCTTTTTTCTGCCTTTGACAAAGTAAAGGGAGAAGGAGGCAAATAGGTTTTCTTTACTCCTACTTGGGGAGCCAAATCAGATCTAACGCCCATTTCCATCATATCACGACGGGCTGCCGCACTATCCTTTGTCTTATGGCGCATATTTAGTAATGTGCCAATCAGACTATCACATACATTCTTCTCGACATGCATGACATCAATACAGTGCCTAACATGGTGAAATTTCCAGTATTCTAACTCGAAAAATACTGACTTTTTCTTCCATGGACTTTCAACCTTCTTTGCCTTCTTCATTTTCTTCCCAAATTCAAATTTGATTTGTTCTTGCTCTGCTAACACTTCTTCTCCAGATAGGGTTCGACACGGCTGCCCAAACTCTTGTTGTCCATTAAAAGCAGCCTTCTGCCTTCTATAAGGATGATGTAGAGGCAAATATCGACGATGCCCTTGGTAGCACATTTTCCTACTATGAGTCAAATATTTAGCTACGGTGTCATCTCCACAAACTGGACAACACTTATAACCCTCATTAACGCAGCCAGATAAATTTCTGTAAGCAGGGAAGTCATTTATCGTCCACATTAAAACTGCTTTTAAAGTGAAAAATGATTTGTTATACGCGTCATACACATTTGGTTTCCCTTCCTTCCAAAGCTTTTTTAAATCATCAATCATCGGTTGTAAGTAGATGTCGATGTTATTACCAGGCTCATGCGGGCCAGGGACCAATATCGACAACATCATAAATTTTCTTTTCATACATAACCAGGGAGGAAGATTGTAAGTCACCAATATGACTGGCCAGCAACTATATCTATTAGATAGGCCATTATTGTGCGGGTTTACACCATCTGCCGATAAAGCCAAGCGAAGGTTTCTCGGTTCACTACCAAAGAATGGCCACCTATAATCTATATTTTTCCAAGATGGAGAGTCGGCTGGATATCGCATTTTACCATGTTGTGTCCGCTGTTGCGCATGCCAACACATTAGTTCAGCGGTGGAAGGAGATTTAAACATACGTTTAAATCTAGGAATTATTGGAAAATATCACATGACTTTGGCTGGAAGATTAACCCTCTCTTCACCTTTCTTTGTCAACTTCCACCGAGAAAGTCGACACTTAGGACACTTGGTTGCATCAGCATGTACACCCCTGTACAGTGCATAGTCATTCGGACATGAATGGAACTTTATATACTCTAGACCTAAATTGGAGAGGGTTTTTTTGCTTCATATACATTACTAGGTAACACATTATCTTTGGGAAGTAGAGACCCAACAGAAGAAAGGAGGTCAGTGAAGGCACTATCGGTAATACCAAACCTAGATTTCCAGTTATGCAACTTCAACATCGACTCTAACTTAGTACATTCACTACCCTCATATAGAGGTTGCTCAGCATCAGCTACGAACCTCCTAAACTGATATGAATCATTATCATATTGACCTGAGTTATATGCTGCTTCACAAACATCAACAGTTTCCGAAGCAGCGACATGCTCCTGATCTTGCTCTGACGCTTCATCTGAGGCTTGCTCAGGAGGTGGGTCTGGAGCTTGCTCTTCAGGTGGACAACTAGCACTTGAAGATTTAGGACCCGTAGAAGCAGTCTCCCCGTGCCAAACCCAATGCACATAACCTAGACAAAAGCCATTGTCATAGATATGGCCCCTGATTGTTTTTATAGAGAATTTTTTAAAATTGGCGCATCGTCCACAAGGGCAAGGAATTTTGTTACGATCTTCAGAATTTTCTTCAGCATATATCAAGAAGTTTTCCACCCCCATTTCAAATGCTAAAGAATCCCTATCTTGCAAAATCCATGTCTTATCCATCAAATTTCCCTACCTGATAGCCACTATAAATATTAAAAATCCAACACATACCTATTTATAATTATTTAATAAAAGGCATATCAAATTTGTGTTGGTTATTGTAGGGATTAATTATATAAACTTAGAAAGGAGTAAACACCTTGATATCCTAATAATTTATAGTACTAATTCATTACTCTAAGATCCTATACATATACCCAATTAATTACAAAACTAGACTAAATTTATAAACTAGACTAAATTAAACCAAGATAATCAAAACAAATTAAACCAAGATATTTGAAAATATCACATAATTAAAAACCAATAATTCCAACATTCACAGCCCAGACAATTGTAAAATTTCCTTCACATAAATAAAACTCAGTGAGAACTTGAGTATTGAAACAAATTCAGCCCGTAAATAAATAAATTAAAATTATCTATTACTTGTATCTGTGAGAAGGATAATTATACAAAACAATTACTATAATACAACACAAGTAACAGATAGTTCATATCAGGAATGCAGAGACTTGTTCATATCAGAGAAATGACTATCATACAAAACAAGAAATGCAGAGACTTGTTCATATCTGAGACCTGTTCAAATGTAGCCCCCGAAACCCCCCAAAACACACTAATATGTATGAACAACCCCCAAAAAACCAATAATTAAAAACATAACAGAAACATTTACATTTACATCAATGTACCTAAAACATTGATTTACATCAGTGTACCTAAAATATTTAACACGACATAAAATTCCCAAAAACAGGACATAAAACCCCCAAAAAGAAACAAACATAAAACCCCCAAAAACATAAAACATTTACATGCACAAAGAAGAAAAACAGTAAAGAAGAAAATAAGATAAACATAAAACATTTACATGCACAAAGAAGATATTAAACATAAAAATGAGGGAGATAAACAGTAAAGAAGTAAAGAAGAATATACCTTCGGATGCTTTCAATGTTCTGAAACCCCAATGTTCTAAAATCTCAGTGCTCCAACCTCCAGATGCTGTCTACCTCCAGATACTAGCTCCAACCTCCAGATACTAGCTCAATTTCAAGTTTAATTTGCTCTAATTTGAAGCTCCAAATCTTGAATTAGAATTGGGGCTAAAATTAGGGTTTCGGAGAAAAGAGAGAAGAGACGGTTAACAGAGACTAAGGTAAGAAGAGAGAAGAAAGGTAAGAAGACTAAGAGAGAAGGAGGGGAGAGACGAGAGAGACGAGAGAGGCGAGGGTCGGGGAGAGATGAGAGGCTCGCGGGAGGTTTTTTGGAAAAGGGGGGAAAATATGGTAAAGTGAATTTTTTGTTAAAATTAAAGGGGGAAGTGTACTGAAAAGCGGGGGGGGGGGGGGGTTAAGTAATTTTTATTTTTTTTAAAAGGCCATAGACAACGGTTAACAAAATGAACCGATGTCAAAGTTAAAAACATATTTGTGGCCTTTTTAATTTCTGAAGATAGACAACGGCTACTAAGTGAAACCGATGTCAATATGCATATTCAACATCACTTTTTACAAAACCGATGTTAAACTGCATTTTAATATCGGGTGCATTACATGCCGATGTCTAAGGACCGATGTCGTATCTACTATTTCTAGTAGTGACAATTGGTATCACTGATAACAACTAATCATTGGTGTCACTGATAACAATTGAAGCAACTTCCTTGCTGGAGAATCAAGGCACAAATCCTCTTATTAGACAGTTCTGCATCAAAGGATATAATGTTAATTCAATGAAGGATCAGTGTCTCATCTGAAGCAGGAAGGTTGAGAAGCTTGCTCTGATTAAAAGTAAGGAAAGTATATGCTCGTGGCTAGACTGGAAACTCGGGAAAGGTGAAGTAAATGGTTTCTACTGTAAAGCTTCATCAGGAAAAATTTTAGCTATGGATTAGAAGCTCTCATCATTGAACATAAACTCAAGGAACTCCTTTGTGAAAAGGAATTAGTGAGAGGTCTGCCTCATCTGGAATTCAGAAGATGATAAATGTGAGGCATTTTGGAAATAGAAGTCAAAGAAAAAATCACATCAAAGCAAAGATATACCTTAGTGATGGTGGTTGACTACTCTTATGAAACAAAGTTGTTGTTCCTACGTTCTCAAGATAAAAGATCACAGATGGTGATTGATGACATCAAAGAAGATCAAGCTGGAAGCTACTGTAAAAGAAATGATCTTGTGGTCAGATAATGGGACTGAATTCAAGAAGCAGTTCTAATTAATATCTGTAACATCAAGAACATTTTGAGACAAATTCAGCACTGGGAGCTCCGTGTCATAATGGAGTGATACAAGGGAAGAACCAGAACTTGATTAAAGCTACAAGGGAAATATCAAGCTAATCAAGACTTTCTAAATACCAAAGGGCTGGAGCAGTCAAAACAATTTACAACAAGTAAGATCAAGCCTTGATCGGGATGTCTACATGAAGACCACTAATGAGTTAATGGCCTACAAAAGCAAACATTGGATAACCTGAAAGTATTTGGAAAGAATGTTCTACAGGAGAAAACAATGAAATGTTTTCAGTTGTTTGAAGATCTTGGCATTTGCAGCTAAGACTTGTAAGGATATTCTTCATGGCTACTCAGTGGAGTTTACAACCTATAAGGTATTTATGGTTGATTAACAGAAGATGATTGAAAGCCTAATTGCACAGTTCAACAACTCAATGATCCAAGCTGTTATAAGAGAAATTAATGGTATTGATGATTCATATCCAAGCAGTGGAGTGGAAGTGTATCTACACAACTCATTAATTCAATGAAGCCAATCAGCAAGGGTAAGGATTTTTAGGAAATCCCAGCAACAGCTTTGGGGGAGCATAAGAAGGATCAACTAGTCAGTTACAACACCACATTGAAAATCAAGAGGACACTACAAGAACATATCTGCTGAGACAAAGGTTTGATATTAATGTTATTCCCAGAGTCTAGTTCTTAAGTGATCCAGATGGTAGAGTAATGATTAGTAGGGCTACTGAGTATGAATGATTATTTCTCTAGTTTTCTATCTGAAGAAGAAACTAAGAAAGTTATAGAAGCTCTGATAGATCCGGATTGATTGGGTGATTGCAAAGCAAAATGAACTCAATCAGTCAGCAAGCAGATTGTAGGGAAGCTGGTATCCAAACCAAATGACAGTATTGTAATTGGTACAAGGATAACCAGAAGTCAAACTGGATGATAATGGCATTGTTATGAGGGACAAGGACAAACTGGATGCTAGGTTATTATCAGGAAGCAGTATCTAACAGATAGCACCAGTGACGAGACTTGAGGATATTATGACATATCAGGCACCTGATGCACATTACACTTGGAATTGGACTCTAGTAGATGTGTACAAGTGCACTCCTGGTTGGTGAGTCAAAAGAGGAAGTCAATGCACAACAGTTTATGGACTTTGCAGTTGCAGATCTATTGGACTACGTATATCTCTTTTTCACAAGCTCACTTCAGGTTGGTATGAACTAGTATACTACTCAAGCAATCGTTAAGGACATGGTATGACACTCTAACTAAAGTTACATTTTAATATAAACTAGCAGAGTCGTCATATTAATAACAATCTTATCACTAGGCACAAACATATTATTTTATATGTGCAGTGATATAATGATAATGTTATTTGTTGGTCTACTAACAAAGACTTGTGCAAGATTATTTGCTAAGTAATTGCAGAGTAGGTATGGAGGAGCATGTTGGAAAGTTGCAATTCTTTTTGGGATTACTTTAAGCAAGCCAAAAGAACAATTCTTTTAGGAGCACAAATAAATCAAAAGAATGATGGTAATACAAGTAAGTTAAGGATCTTTTGAAGATACAAAATTTGGAAGATTCTGAACATGCCAAGACTACTTACCAACAGAAACCACTAAAGCTTAATTAGTGCAACTCAGGTATAATGACAAGCTAAAGAGGTATGACGAGCTCACTCTTTTACTCAAATGCTAATAGACAACATGTAATATTCTCAAGATGCCAATATACAAGGTTCCAAGTGGATCCTAGAGAATCCAATCTTATATCTATTAACAAGATTATTAGACATCTTAAGGGACTACCAGTTCTTGGAGTAAAGTACCCTAAAGATATTGTGCTTAACATGTTTGGCTATATAGATATAGATTACATAGGTTGTAAGAAAGACAGGAGAAGCATCTCTGAAGATGTCAACTTAAGTGAAAGGAGAAGCATCTCAGGAAGCTGTCAACTTCGTGGACGAAGATTGATTTCTTGTTATGATAAGAAACAACCTTAAATCCAACAACTCTGTGTAACACTCTATGACAAGGCACTTTCACACCAAGTATCATCACTTTAGAGAGCATGTCATTTTAGTCAAAGAGTCACTTATAGAAACACTTATTAAACCACTTGTTAAAGTTAATTTTTCAAGACTGGTTTGTAAGTGTAGGATACCATTCATTGCATATTAGCTGGAAATCTCATCTGCAAGGAATTCTTCATATATGTTCACAAGTATTAAATCTTCAATATTTAAAGGATTTGTGAATTTATCAGTAATCCAGTACCTCGTACTTAGTGCTACTATCTTGATTATCATGATTACAATGTAATATACATTTATGGTAGTTAAGTATTATAGCAGTAAGTTTGAATATTATTTTAATTGATTTAAATTATGACTGTAGACAATTCCATTCCATATCAGTCTCATAATTTGAATTATATTAAAATAATATGCAACATAGTTATTTGTATCATGTACGAATAATTGTGGTACTTATAGTATTAGTGATATTATTTAGAATTTTTGTTCTAAGTAATCAATTCTTATTTCTAAAATCACTGATATTGAAAGTTGAAGTATTTTCTAAGTCATGTGTATAAAACTCTCAATATTTTATATGCTTAGAAAGTATTTCTAAAATTACTAATTATCCAGAGAGTGATTGCCATGTATATAAGTCTTATATCCTTTTGGTGATTATTCAAGGATAATTATAATTATTTAAGTGCTAGTATCTAACTCATAGATATTTAGTATTTATTTATTTAGTATTTATTTTGGATAGTTTCGATTATGAAAATTGAAGCAATTCAATTATTTTATTTGCTCCATAATTCAAACTAACTTAAAATAAATGAGCAACATGATTGATTATAACTAAATTTGTCAACAATTGATATCTAACATATTGATTGTAACTTATGTGTTATAAGTTAATTATGAGATTTTGGTTTTAGTAAATTTAGCAATGTTCACATCTCAAGAATTCACTGAAATCAGAATCATGATTGTAGCATGATTAGTTGTGTGTAATTTATTGACTTATATCAGTTAATGATATTTAGTTAAGAGTTTAACTATGAACTAATTGTGAAGTATTAGTATTTGTGACATTACTTAGAACTCCTTTAAGTAATCAATGCTTATCTTCAGTCACTTATACTAATATAAAAAGTGGGGAAATTTTTCTTAAGTCCAACTATAGTTAAAATGTTTGATTGCTTTATTAGAAGTAACCATATGTTGTCAAGTTAGAATAATTTTTATACTTATTTGTAAATTCCTAAACACTTTGATTTATATGCAATACTCAATGGATCAAAGTATATGGAACTTAGAATATTTTTCTAAGATTGCAAACAAGTCAATGTTGGTTAATATTGCTTTATTTATCGAACCAATATTGTTTGAGATATTACAGTTGTTAGGAGTTAACAATTGTATGATATATGAAATTGAATGCTGATGTCTTTCTGATAGATAATTGGTATTTAATTCATTGATATATTATTTTAATATTTAAAATAGGATGCAACATAATTATTGGTATCTAAAGTACTTGACAAGTATCAGTCAATGATATATTGTTAATATTTTGTTGCAAATAATTGTGAGATTTTAAGTTCTAGTGAATTTATATGAGTTGCTATTGTTAGATATATTTGATAATGTCATGGCTAATATAATTTATGTTTAGATTTCAGATCTTACTTAACAGGACGAATCAATACTTAACTGTTGATCAGTACTTATACTAGAAGTCAGGACTTAAGGATATCAGTACTTATATTATCAGGAGATAATCATCAGAAGTTAGATATCAGAACTTAAGTGCTGAAGGACGATCAGATAAGGAAAGTAGCTGATTAAAGGAAAGAAGATCGAGATAAACATAAGAAGAGATATGCATGAAGAAGGAGTTCCGTGAAGAATGGAATACTTGGAAGAAAAGATATCTGATTGATATATTTTAGGAAGCAGAATTATATTCCATATCAATTAGTGATTATCTTGTAAATGTGTAGTATATAAACACAGACATAGGGTTTACACTATAAGTGTTATCATATTCGAGAAGATTATTTATTGTAACCCTAGCAGCTCTCGTGATATTTGTTCATCACTGAGAGGTAACAGTTCCATACTGTAACAAAGTTTATTATTTCAATAAAGTTTGTTTTCTGTTACTTAATATATTAAAGTTCGATTTGATTATATTATACACTGTATTCACCCCCTCTACAGTGTGTGTGACCTAACAAGTGGTATCAGAGCTAATTTGTTAACACACATACAGTTAAAGATCCAAACATAATCATGTCTGACACAGAAACTCCAACTAAGCCTACCAAAACTGAAGAACCTCCAAAGACACAAATTCAAAGTCGGTATGAGACTATCAGAGTTCCCATACTGAGACCATCTGCATATCCCATATGGAAGGTAAGGATGACCATGTTCCTGGAAGCAACAGATCCAGAATACCTTGATAGAATCAAGGAAGGGCCTCACAAACCAACCAAGCTCGCAGTTGCAGTTGCAGGTGAAGCAGCAAAGACCGTACCAAAGGAGAAGAGTGATTATACTGCTGAAGATATAGCATCAATTGCTAAGGATGCTAAGGTACGACACTTACTGCATAGTGCCATTGATAATGTAATGTCAAACAGGGTAATCAACTGCAAGACTGCTAAGGAGATATGGGATGCTCTGGAAACAAGGTGTCAGGGAACGGACACAATTAAGAAGAACATGAAGACAATACTCACTCAAGAGTATGAACATTTTGACTCAAAGACTAATGAGTCATTGAATGATTTATATGATAGATTTGTCAAACTTTTGAATGATTTGTCATTGGTTGATAAAGAGTATGATCTTGAAGATTCAAACCTTAAATTCCTGTTAGCTCTTCCTGAATGCTGGGATTTGAAAGCAACGACAATAAAAGACAACTACAATCTTGATGAAATAACTCTTGATGAAATCTATGGAATGCTCAAGACTCATGAACTTGAGATGGAACAAAGAAGCAAGAGGAAATGAGGAAAGTCAAGGACAGTTGCTCTTAAGGCTGAAGAAGAATCCCCCAAAGCAGCTTCCTCAAGGAAAGACAAGGGTAAAGCTCTTTTCATAAAGTCTGAAACTGAGTCATCAAGTTCTGAAAGTAATGATGACTCAGATTCTGAAAGCTTGCCTGAGACTGATGCTGATGAGGAGATGATGAAGCTGTGTGCTCTTATGGTGAAAGAAATCACAAAGATTGCATACAGGATGTTCAGGAAGGGAAAGAAGTTTTCCAGGAAAGGCATAAGTTCTGATAAGAAGAATTTCAGAAGATCTGAAGGCAGAGGAGGAAAGTCTGACAGAGGAGATTATACCAATGTTAAATGCTATAACTGTGGTGAGAAAGGCCACATATCTCCTGATTGCAAGAAGGCAAAGGGTGACAAAGGCAAGGCTCTTGTCACAAAGTAGAAAAGCTGGACAGACACCTCAGACTCTGAAAGTAAGGAGAACTATGCATTGATGGCAAATGCTGATTAAGAAAGTGCTGAGAGCAGTTCTGAAGCTGCTGAAACAAAGGTACCTCAGACTACTTATGCTTTTCATACTGATGATATTAATGAGTTGAGAAGATATCTTGAAACCATGTTTGTTAGTTATAGAGATCAAACTTTAACATGTGAAAGATTAACTTCTGAAAATCTTGCTTTTAAGAAAAGAAATAATTTCTTAGAAAAAGAGTTAGTCATGTTCCATCAAACTCAGAAGGATAGAGATGATGCTTTTTATGTTAGGGATGAAGTGTTAATAATGAATGAATCTCTAAAAACTGAGTTAGAAAAGGAAAGAGAGATTATCAGGACTTGGACTAACTCTGGCAAAACAACTCAAAATTTGCTAAGTAGTGGAAACTGGAAAGAGGGCTTAGGTTATGGAGAAGATAAGAATGATAAAGGAACTGAAGAAATTAAGCCTGTTGTTAAGCAAAAGCCAAAGTTAAAACTTGTTAAGTTTGTAACTGTAAAGTCTGAAAATGAGAAATCAGAAGTTAAAGAGGAATTAACTTCTGACAAACTAAAACAGGAAAAGACAGCTGAAGTGAACATAGGCTTAATGACAAAGAAGCAGCTTAAGCATAAGCTGAAAGATGTTAAGAATGCAAACAAGGTAAAATCACCTAGGAAAAATAGGAAAGGAAAGGAAGGTGTGAATAAAAGCAATGATTATAAACCTGTTCCTGATGCTCCTAGGAAAACATGTCATAACTGTGGAAGTTCTAACCATCTGGCTTCTTTTTGCAGGAAGAATAAAAATATTAACTCCTTACCTTCCAAATCAGGAGTTAAGAGTCAGTCTGTTAGATACAAACCACAGAATCCTTGTTTTCATTGTGGTAGTTTATGGCATTCCATTTATACTTGTAAGGAATATCATAGTTTGTACTATGATTATTATCAAATAAAACCTTCTTTGAAGAAAGTTTCCATTGTTCCTTCTAGTGTAAATTCTGATTCAAAGTCTGAAAGTATAAGTTCTGATAAGAAAAATGTTAACATAAACTCTGATGCTAAATCCGCTGCAAATGTTAACAAACTTCATAAGGCCAAAGGATCCAAGCAAGTCTGGGTCCTTAAAACTAATAATTAGTGGTCTTTGTGATTGCAGGGCAACAGGAAAAATATTCTAGTTCTGGACAGTGGATGTTCAGGACATATGACTGGAAATAAGGTTCTGCTATCAGACTTTGTGGAGAAAGCTGGCCCAAGTGTTTCTTATGGAGATGGCAACATTGGAAAAACATTGGGATATGGCAATATCAATCTTGGAAATGTCAAAATTAAAGAAGTAGCTCTGGTCTCAGGACTTAAACACAATCTACTGAGTATAAGTGAAATCTGTGACAAAGGTTATCATGTTGATTTCTTTGAAGAACACTGTGAAATTGTGAGTAAATCTAAAGGCAAAGTTGTTCTGAAAGGATACAGGCGTGGTAACATTTATGAAGCTAAGCTTTCAACAAGTACTGATGGTTCTGCAATCTGTCTGATGAGTAGAGCATCAATTGAAGAAAGCTGGAATTGGCACAAGAAACTCTCTCATTTAAATTTCAACAATATAAATGAACTGGTCAAGAAAAATCTTGTGAGAGGAATGCCAAAGTCAGTATTTGCTCCTGATGGCCTTTGTGATTCTTGTCAGAAGGCCAAACAAAGAAAATCTTCATTCAAGAGCAAGACTGAATCATCAATTCTTGAGCCTTATCATCTACTACATGTTGATCTATTTGGTCCAGTAAATGTCATGTCTATTGCAAAGAAGAAGTATGCATTGGTCATAGTGGATGAGTTCACCAGATACACATGGGTGTATTTCTTGCACACAAAAAGTGAAACTGCATCTATCTTGATTGATCATGTCAAACATTTGGATAAAATGGTCAAAGATTCTGTGAAAATTTTAAGGAGTGATAATGGCACTGAGTTCAAGAATTTGATAATGGAAGAGTTCTGCAAAAACCATGGAATAAAGCAGGAATTTCTGCTCCTGGAACTCCACAGCAAAATGGAGTTGTTGAAAGGAAGAATAGAACTCTCATTGAAGCTGCACGTACAATGCTTGAAGAAGCAAAGCTTCCAACCTATTTCTGGGCTGAAGCTGTGCAGACTGCTTGTTTTACTCAAAATGCAACACTCATTAACAAGCATGGAAAAACACCATATGAGATGGTGAAGAAAAAGAAGCCAAATCTGAAATACTTTCATGTATTTGGATGCAAGTGTTTTGTTCTCAAGACTCATCTTGAACAGCTATCCAAGTTTGATTTAAAAGCTGATGAAGGAATCTTTGTTGGATATCCACTTTCCACAAAAGCCTTCAGAGTCTATAATTTGAGAACAAAAGTGGTCATGGAATCTATCAATGTCTCTTTTGATGACAAGAAGATTACTGGTCTTGAAGATTTCATTGACCATGATCAGCTGAGATTTGAAAATGAAGACTCAAATTCTGATACTGAAAATCCTGACAGTCTAAGTCCTGATACTGTAAATTCTGATGGATTAAACTCTGATGTTATTGAAACTGTGGTGACTATGTCAAAGGAAGATGTACCCATGCAGGAGGAGAATATTCAAGATCCTACCACATCTCAAGAAACATCAGAACATATATCTGGCTCTTCAAATTCTGATTCGTCAAGTTCTGATAAGCCAAGTTCTAATAGTGCTGAAAATCTAAATACTGAAGAATCCAACTCAGAGAGCATAGTTTCAGGGGGAGCATCAGAAAATGAAAATGAAGACAGCATGGATCATGGGGGAGCATCCAGTTCTAGAAAAAACTTTCCCTCTGCAAGGAAGTGGACAAAATCACATACACCTGATTTGATAATTGGAAATCCTGATGCAGGTGTCAGAACTAGAACAGGTACTTCAAATGAATGTCTCTATAATTCTTTTCTCTCTCAGACTGAGCCAAAGAAAGTGGAAGAAGCTCTTCAAGATGCTGATTGGGTGCAAGCAATGCAGGAAGAGTTAAATGAATTTGAAAGAAACAAAGTCTGGACCCTAGTGCCAAGACCAAAGAATAGATCTGTTGTTGGTACAAAGTGGGTATTCAAAAACAAAACTGACAGTGATGGCATAATTACAAGGAATAAGGCAAGGCTGGTTGCAAAAGGATATTCTCAACAGGAGGGAATTAATTATGATGAAATATTTGCACCAGTTGCTAGGTTAGAAGCCATAAGGATATTTTTGGCTTATGCTGCTCACAAAAAGTTTACTGTCTTTCAAATGGATGTGAAAAGTGCTTTTCTCAATAGAGAATTGGAGGAGGAGGTATATGTTGAACAACCTCCAGGCTTTGTAGATTCCAAACATCCAGATTATGTCTACAGGCTTGATAAAGCACTTTATGGACTTAAGCAAGCTCAAAGAGCATGGTATGAGACTTTAGCTCAGTTTCTTCTGGAAAGTGGATTCAACAGAGGAACAATAGACAAAACACTGTTCTACCTCAACCATGGAAAGGACTTAATTCTGATCCAGATTTATGTTGATGATATCATTTTTGGGTCTACAAATGACAAACTTTGCAAGAAGTTTGCCAAACTAATGCAGTCAAGATATCATATGAGTATGATGGGGGAACTTAGCTATTTTCTGGGCCTTCAAGTCAAGAAGAATGAAGAAGGCACTTTCGTTTGTCAAACCAAGTACACCAGAAACTTGCTGAAGAAATTTGGAATGCAAGATTGTTCAAGTGCATCCACTCCCATGGCCACTGCAACAAAACTGGATAAGGATACTGGTAAATCAGTAGATATTACTGACTACAGAGGTATGATTGGCTCTCTACTCTATCTAACTGCTAGTAGGCCTGATATCATGTATGCTACCTGTCTTTGTGCAAGATTTCAAGCAGATCCAAGAGAACCTCACTTAACAGCTGTGAAAAGAATCTTTAAGTATCTTAAAGGAACAGCTGATCTGGGATTGTGGTATCCTAGAGAATCAGATTTTAAACTAATAGGTTACTCAGATGCAGATTTTGCAGGTTGTAAAATTGACAGGAAAAGCACAAGTGGAAGCTGCAAATTCCTTGGAGGCAGATTGGTTTCTTGGTTCAGCAAGAAATAAAAGTCAATTTCCACATCAACTGCTGAAGCAGAGTATATTGCTGCAGGAAGCTGTTGTGCACAGATTCTTTGGATGAAGAATCAGTTACTGGATTATGGGTTAACATATTTCAAAATCCCTATTTACTGTGATAATCAAAGTGCTATTGCTATGACAGGTAATCCTGTTCAACACTCTATGATAAAGCACATCAGCATCAGGTACCACTTCATAAGGGAACATGTGGATGAAGGTACAGTGGACTTACACTTTGTTCCAATAGATCAACAACTAGCAGATATCTTCACAAAACCACTGTGTGAAGCCACTTTTACAAGATTGGTAAATGAACTTGGAATGATTTCAGGTTCTTTCTCTAAATCTGCTTAGTCTTGTTCTGTATTATCAGACTTTATGATCAATATTTACAGAATTTAATCTCTTTGTGTATTCTGTGATTAATTGACAAATGTTTTTAAGTACTGACTGTTGTCTGATATATGTTTCTAAACTCTGATAAGTGATATGTCTGTCTAAGTAACCATTCAATCCTATGAGGATAACTGTGCTAGATACTGACTTACTAGTCTTCAATAAACAAATGATCCCATGTAAGAAGTAATTATTTATGTGGAAATCTTATGACACTAGCAAATTCTGATAATTGAGCTTAGTTGAGTTTACTTTGTTTATCTTATTACTAAGTCACAAATTAGAATAATGCTACTCATCTGTTAAGTTCTGATACTAGTAAAACTGCTGAATGTACTAAGTGCTGATAAACCTCACTTATAAAAAGAAAAATCAAAAGGTTCAAAGAATAAAATCAGGTACTCCTTTGAGATCTAGAGTAAAAATGTGGAAGGGAAGACCCAAGTGCATTGCTGGTATTAAGTAAATATGCATTAGAAAAGCAAAATATTTTCTTGGTGACTTTTCACACTCTATGATTACTGGAGAAATACTCTGATAATAGCATAAATTCTGATAAGCAGTCGTGACTCACTTACACTAAGGAGCCACTGTAAAATAGAATTTAAAAAGATGCATAAAATTAGCACACAATAGTTGAGGTGGACTCAAGCATGAACTCATTCATCAGTAGGTTTCAGGATAATGACAGCTCTTTAGCAAAATTTTAGTTATGCCTTATTTCTAAGATATACTGAAGTGAATCAGACTTTACTCTTTGTCTGCTATTTAGCTTGATGCACACACTAATCACTCCATCTGAATGATGAAAATTACTGTGGTGGTCTATGTTGTTTTAGATAAACAGTCATTGTGTCATTTTGCACTAACTCTGAGGCCAAGTTCTGGTTACATATTCTGACGATTAAGTTCTGAAGAGTATAACTCAGCACTTGTATGAGGATTTACTTAGATAGGCATTCCTTTTTCGAGTTAAGAAATTATGTTCTGATGACTGTTAAGTTCTGAAATAAGTCTAAGTTCTGATATTACAATCTAAATTCTTTACTTGACTTATTTGTGGATAAAATTTAATAACAGTCTCGGTACAAACTAGAACATGTGAAGTGGAAGATTAATAGTCACTATGGTTAGGATTCATGGTACTCGTACTTAAACAGTCAACTTTTACTTGTGTCTTGTGCGCATTTAACCATGTTTTCTCTTTCCAATGAATGTTATTCTTTTTCCAAGTCTGGGAAAACGAGGTAGATTTAATTCTACCTGTCAGCATTAAATACTTTTACGTCTCCTGGCATTCTCTTGCCTATATAAGCAGCCACTTCACATTAGCCTTCCCATGACACTCTTTCTCACAAACTTACCTTCATACTTTTTCTTTCAAAAACACAATGGTCAGATACAACATGTTTTTGAACTACCAAAACTTCAATATGGAGCTAAGCTGTGCCGAGTGGCAGCAGGAATGGCACGTCACGGCCATTCCTGAGGAGATATGGGACTCTGTCCCACAGGAGGTACTGACCCAACTCCTGTTCTTCTATATGGACTACCATCGCCATCTAGAGCGATTGGAGGAGGAAAGGCTGGAAGCTCTCCGCCAGCAAGAGCGAATCATCCGACTTGCCATTCTGTTTGTCGAGAGTAGGAAGAAGAAGAAATGATTTAATCTTGTCTTCTTCCTATTTTTCTTCATCATCAGCTTTGTCAGGCTTCTTAGCTAGGACTAAAGCTGTTGATGTTAGGTTTAGTAGCTTAGGGAAATCTTGTATAAGTACTGATGTAATTTCCATTTCATGAATGTATTCTCTTGATATATTAATGAAATCTGTCTTTATTTCAAGATTTTGTTTCTAAGTTATTTTGTAATGCATTGATAAATCCTGATTGATATTCTGATGACCATATAAATTCTGTTTTAATTTAAGTTCTGACTTTCCTTTATCAGTACTTACTCATATGATTTATCTTGGTCAATTTCACTTGATTTCTTTTCAGAATATTAATGATGCAGTGAAAAATAATTAAATCAATAGGAACGGTTTCAATTTTGAATTAAAACGGTTTCACCTTGATTAATGGAATATCTGGGTAAATGGAACGGTTTTTCCTTGAAAACAGGCAAGTGGGAAAGTCATGATTACTGTTTTCTCGCGCCTAGTAACTATCCGTTATTACTGCATGTCTGACAGGTGTCCAACGGTAACATTTTTTTTCAGAGTATAAGTACGACAGATAAAGGATTTCTTTAATCTTTTATTTCCTTCATACTTTTTCTCTCTACTTGCTTTTACTCTCTCTTTCTCTCACGTTGGTTTTTCATACAGACATTTTATCAAACACCTAACAGGCACTTTTAAATCTCAATTTTTCACATGGCACCTAAGGATTTAATCATTGATGGAGCTAAGTTTGTTCCAAACAACTATGCTGCAATTCTTGATCATGATGAAGTTCCATCTGAATTGCATTTTGTGCAAGATCTTCTGGCACACAGTGAGATTGGGTATGCACTGACCCAGCCTTCAGTCTTTTCGAGCCAACAAGTTCTGACGTTTTGGCGGACTGGGCACTTTGATGATGGTGGTAAACATGGCACTCCCAGTATTGTTTTCGAAGTGGGTGATTCATCTTATACAGTCACTCCTGGTACAATACGCAAAGCTCTACATCTCCCAGAAGATTGTACCTTTTCAATTCCAGAAGAATCAGCTCTTCAGGAGTTAATGGCAAATTTGGGGTATGAAAGGAGTTTGGCAAAACTTGGGCAGTTGAAACGGGCTCATATCAGAAGAGAATGGAGCTTCTTCTTCGACTGCATCACCAAAGCTTTTGGGAACAAATGTTCGAATTTTGATGCTATCCCAATTCCGAGTCAGCACATCGGGTATGCTATTATCAATCAAACTCATTTTGATTTTGCAACTGGTATAATTGGTTCTATTGGGGATAGGATGACAGAGGATAGGAATGTTGTCTATTATGCTAGATTCTGTCAACTTATTTATACTTTTTGTACTGATGAACCTCAATTAGTCAGTTCCTCAACCCCACCTTTTAAAGTTACAAAACGATACTTTAATGACCTGGTAAATCCTGACACTAAGAAATCAGTGGTTAAACCATTACAGATTCCTCAGTCTGTAAAACGGATCCTATTAAATGCTGATCCTGGTACTTATAGATCTATTTACTCTGATGTCCAACCAACAATAAACACCCGAAAACCATCATCCTCAGCACCTCCCACTCATTCTACTCAACCTACCCTCAGGACATATCTCAAATCCTATCTCTCCACTTCACAGACTGATCAACCCTCAGCCTCAGCACCTACTGTGAAGCCTTCATCCTCCAAGCCAAAGAGGACAAAGACTGTTCCTTAAACACCTCAAAAGAGAAGGAGGATTGCCTTGAGAGATGAATCTGATACTGAGGACCAGGTTCCTTCTTTAGAACCTGTTGTAGGTGAAGCTGAGAAAAAGACTTCTCAGAAGGATTCTGGAATTGGGGGATCTAGGCTTCTCAAAAGGCTTAGAAGAATGACAGTCCCTGAAACTCCCAAGGAATCCAAATCAACAAAGAGATACCAGAAACAGAGGGCAAAAAGGCCAATTTCAGATGATGAAGAGGAAGCAGCTAAGGAAGGGGATCAGGAATCTCTGATCTCATAAGACAAGGAATTTGCTCCAGTTACTTCTTCTCCATCAACTCCATCTAAGGAAGCTGCTACTGAAAAGGCCAACACACCATCTATGTCTCCTGTTCAAAAGTCTGTCTCTCTTGTTGATCCAGGCCTAAGTGCTGAAATTGAAATTCAGAACCTGGTTGTGCCTGAAATACTTTTCTTAGAAGCTCCACCAGCAACTAATCCTTCTACAACACCTGTTTCTGATGCTGTTCAAACTCCAGAGTTATCAACACCATCTTCTCTGAATCATGTTGATGATGATCAGACTTTAGGTGAGCATCAGGATTTGGCTGTTGATCAGAACTTAGAACAAGATCAGCAATTAGAGGATGCTGAAGCGTCTATTGCTACTCACATTGTTATCTTATCAGAAGATACTGATTCTTTAAGTTCTGATGCTGCAAATGCTGCAGATACTGGTGATGCTGCTCCAACTGCAGATGCTGATACAGCAGGTCCTTCAGGACATGCTCCTCCACAGACTATTCTAAAGTCTGAACTGATTAAGAAGTTTGTTACCGGAGAAGCACCAGTACCTTGGAGTGAAACTCATGCAGGTCAGGAGTGGACTAAGGAATGGAACTCAGTTTCATGTGTTCCAACTGAAAAGCATCTTCCTGAGCACTTGACTAAAGCTGAAGAAATGTTAAATTCTGATGATTTTAAAACCCAGCTTAGAGTCACTGCATTGAGTACTAAACATCTACAAGGTCTTCATTCAACTACTCATGCAGAGCTACACAAGATTCAGGAGAACTTTATCAAACAGGAATAAGTTTGGAAAATTGATAAGAAAAAGTTCTTCCAACCTACCATTGACAAGATTGCTTATATTGAGAAGACTCAAGATCATCAACAAGCTCAGATTGATGAAATTCTGAAAAATCAAGCTTCTCAGCAATCACAACTAACTGAAATCCAATCCTCAGTGGAATTGCTTATCTCTCTTCTACTACCTGCTGATGCCAAAAAGGGGGAGAAAGTAATTAAGTCCAAATGCAAGACTGACAAGACACTGACAGGAAAGGATAATGAAAAAGATGATCAAGGAAACTCTGGAATGGGTAGAGGTCATAGTCAAGGTAGAGGATTCACATCAAGACAAGCTAGTCACAGGACAAGTTCTGATACTGGGAAGAGAATAAGTTCTGCTACTGGTAAAAGGATAAGTTCTGATGAACTTTTAGATCTTGATGAGGAAATGTCAAGACAGTTATTTCTTCAGGAAAATCCAGGAATTGACTTGGAGAGTTTAATGAAAGAAGAAGCCAAGCTTAAATCAGAGAAAGTTACATCTAAATCTGAAGCTTCTGGTAAAAAGCCACTTCCAAAACTCAAAGGCATTGTGATCAAAGAAAGGACACTTACTGAAGCAACATTGGCTAGATCGCAACCGCAGATAGATCCAAGATCCAAGGGTAAAGAAAAAGTTGGTGAACCTATCAAGGTTTATGTGCCTCCTGAGGATGAAGAAATTACTGATGAAAATGATGATCTTGCTCTGACTTCAAGAAAAGTTCTTAAAACAACCTTTAACATGGCTCAAGTTGTTCAGAGTCAAGAAATTGTAAGTTCTGATATTCAGAAGAAGCAAGTAACCTCTGACATAGCTCAAGTTAACTTGATATCAGAAGATAGACCAAAAACACTCCTACCAGGATTCACTAAAGTAAAACAGACTCAACCTTTGAAGACTACTGCAAGTGGTTTTGAAGTAAGAGTAGTTACTGGAAAGGAAACTAGAGATAAGACTGGATTGGGAAGTGCTGATGAAAGAAGAATACATAACACTACCAATGATCCAACTTCCTTGAGTGAACCAGGTATTGGAGCAACTCCTGAGAGATTTAATCAACTGGAATCTGTACAGATGGTTTACCATACCTACTTGAAAGAATACATCATGTTGTATTTCATGACAGATGGTAGGGTTTATCATATAAGACAAAATGCTATTCCATTGAAGTATTTTGAAGAATTGGAGCATGTACTTTTCTTACTTCAAGTGGATGACAGAATAACATGAACTGCTGCAAACTACTTAAAAGAACAGATTCAGAGACAAAAAAGGCTTTATTCTGTTAAGTCTGACAGCACATATGTTCCAAAGTACATATATCACAATGGTGATATTGTTGATATGAAGCCTAATACTGCACAGATCAGAACATATCTTGGTATTAAGGGACTTGAATTCAATCTGGAGTCTGACAAAGCCTATGTCATAAGACTAGATCAGGAGTTGAGAAAAGCAAAGATCAATGATCTCAGAGCTACAATCTTTCAAACTGGTGAAGATACTGCAGAGCTTAAAGATGCCAAAAGGAGAATGATTGATGAACTTAGATATGCTGAGAAATGTTTGTTGAAGAACTATCTCAGAACAACTCCTGACATCAGAGAGATCAGATGATGAAGCCAAGTTGAAGATCTACAACTGCTTAAATTTTGATATTTGTACAGACTGAAGTTGTTATCAGAAGTTGAATATTGGTAAAGCTTTAAGGACTGTAAGTTGTAGTTATCTAGTCTAATTCTCATGCATTTGTACTTAATGTTTTTGACATCATCAAATATCTGTTAAACTTGTATATTATGCTAATTTACAAGTTGGGGGAGATTGTTAGATATTTTTGATAATGTCATGGCTAATATAATTTATGTTTAGATTTCAGATCTTACTTAACAGGACGAATCAGTACTTAACTGTTGATCAGTACTTATACTGGAAGTCAGGACTTAAGGATATCAGTACTTATATTATCAGGAGATAATCATCAGAAGTTAGATATCAGAACTTAAGTGCTGAAGGACGATCAGATAAGGAAAGTAGTTGATTAAAGGAAAGAAGATCGAGATAAACATAAGAAGAGATATGCATGAAGAAAGTTCCGTGAAGAATGGAATACTTGGAAGAAAAGATATCTGATTGATATATTTTAGGAAGCAGAATTATATTCCATATCAAATAGTGATTATCTTGTAACTGTGTAGTATATAAACACAGACATAGGGTTTACACTATAAGTGTTATCATATTCGAGAAGATTATTTATTGTAACTCTAGCAGCTCTCGTGATATTTGTTCATCACTGAGAGGTAACAGTTCCATACTGTAACAGAGTTTATTGTTTCAATAAAGTTTGTTTTCTGTTACTTAATATATTAAAGTTCGATTTGATTGTATTATACACTGTATTCACCCCCTCTACAGTGTGTGTGACCTAACAGCTATATATGAAAGATTCACTATAATTTGAAATCAGCAGCATAATCATTCTTATTAAGATTATTTATCAATAAACATTGTTGTTGGTAATAATTTTATAAAGATAGATTATGGAGCTTTTGACATGAATGAGAATTGCTTAGACTTTACCCTAAGTGATCATTGCTTTTACAAAAACTCATTCATATTGAAAGACAAAATCTTTCTTTCTCTTCTTAATACTGCTAGGTCATCAGTCTGTGTCTTTTCAAATCATTTATCTTTTTAGGCATAAAAACAGACTTATGCACTCAAACAATTTTTAAGAGAAAAATCAAACTTCTTTCTACTTTAGTGATTTCTTATTTCATTAAAATATTTTTGAAATCACTATTGTACATCATTTCTCTCAAAGATTAAATGCATAATTTTCATTCATTATAGATCTGAAGTGCATATTATCTCTATATTGCAATATGCTCTGTGATGCAGGTTCAGCCTCCAATGGCATTCTTTCATTGATAGTCATGAGGTTGAAAACCCACAACTTCTATCCCAGACTGTAAAGATAAACACATAAACAAAACCAACCAACACTCTCTTACCAATAAAATGAAGTATAAATGAGCGTGAGGGAGAAAGTGCCTTAGTGCACCACATAAGGAAGGTTCTGAAGTCAACCCAACAGCTTTGTCTCCTACAAAGATGAATAGTATTTAAACTGAGGCAACTGCTACCCCCATATATCTTCTCAAAAAGATGTAATGGCTGAAAAGGCACAAAACAGTTACTAGATTCATCCTCTCAACAGGGTGCGTCTATTGAAATTCGCCTGTCGGCCAGGGTATCAGATGTAGTGTCACCACCTAAAATATAATCAATTCTTGATGCACAAGGAAAGGTTACACACACAAAGGATGAGTTGACGGAAACAAGAGTTTCAACCATTTTACGGTCAGATACGATTGTTCAAGGTTCTTTAATGGACCAATTTCCTTTACAGGTGTTAGGAGAGGATACTGATCTAATAGCCATATGTCATTGGTCAGTGTCTACCTTTCCAGGACTAATAAACCTGGATGCATCTGCGGATAGTGGATCTGACATAGGTGTAGATCAGCAACTTGTTGACAATGATTCAGATATTACCTGATGAGTCACAAGGAAATGTCTTCACAGACATTAGAAGAAAACTTTGATCTTTATGCTCAATTCTTTGGATGATTGTTTGCCTTCCCATAGTTCAAATATGGAACCCTAAAAGGGAAACTAGCAACTTGTAGATTATGACTCGGATTCATCTGACGAGTCTAACAAGGATGGGGATTTGCGAACTCCCATTGCACCACCTGTGACCTCCTTAAGGATGGCTAAGGTGATTTCCTTGCAGGTATAGCTGGATTTTGGAGCTATGAGAGGAGTGATACACTTGTGAGAATGAGTGTAAACATGAGTGGAGAGCAGAGTGAAACACATGTGAGGTACATGAAACAGAATCATACACTCACAGTGAGGAAGAAAGAGAAACACCATATCCCATTCCTTATCCCTAAACATGGTTCTTGATACTTCGAGTCTCGATTCTGTTTATAATTGGAACTTAACTCTTAGGAACCTAACATTTACAGACTGGATTAAAATACTTCGAGACCTAACAAGTTGGGAGCTAACAATTGGTAATAATTGGTGATCTCACATTTTGGAGGTATAAGGACTTGGGAAGATTGGTGAACATGATGATCAACAGTGAAGTCATTCTTGCAGCATTCAAAGGGACATGGTTGATCAGACTATGACTTGTTATTTCTTTTCCAACCAAGTAAAATATGAGAACTCCTTCAGACAACAGCATACATTCCTTCTCTAAGGGGGAGATAAAAGCTTATATAATAGTTTGGAGGATTCCTCAACTAAGGGGGAGAAATATCAGGGTGGAGGAAAAAGGTAAAGCACATGTACACTACACCACACCATTGTTGTTTGTAACTACAGATCCTATTGTACGGGAGATATGGTAAACACAAGGTGATTTCCTAGTAATCAGAAGAAGTGGTATGGTTCATCACTATTCTTCATAAGGGGATAAGCTGTTTTCCAAAAAGGGGAGTACCATTGGTTTTTAAGCAGTTGATTCTCATAGGGGGAGAAGCAAGAGAGATATGTGCTTCTCAACAGGAGTGGTTGTACAAAAGAAGCTGCTGATGATTACTTCATGACTGAGAAGTATTATCTGGAAGAGATTTGAAGAACCAAAGAAATGAAGATGAAACTACTTGAAGATCAGTTCAGTGCTAGAGGAACAAGCATCTTTCATTTCAGTTACTCAAGAAATCTGGAAATGCAGTATTTGATCTAGAAAACCAGTAGCATTATTTACAAGTCCTGGTACATTACTTTTTCTAGTTGTTAGTTGAGTTATCCTCTCTATTTAATTTGTTTGTTAGATTTAACAATCAAATATGGGGAGATTGTTGGTGAGACTGCGTAGCTATATGTACAGTTACATGATAACTCAACATGATAACAACACTAGAATATGACAGGTTAATAATACTATATCTACACAAGAAATCAGGAAGAATGAAGACAAGGCAAATACAAAGAATCAGAAGATTAGAAGAATGCCTGAAGTCTAATTACAGGTCACTGAATGAAGTTCATTAATATGATCATGCCTCGGTAAAGAACAAAGGTTTAAGACTTTCAGGGTTTCAGAAATGTTGAAGATTCAGTATACAAGTGCTACTGGAAGATTTCAGTGTATAGGCATTGATTGAAGATAGACAGTGTTTGAAGCATAGGAATATGAAGAATTGAAGACAGGGTATAGACAGAGGTTAATGAAGACGTTGTCTAGAGTACCATAAAGAATTCCAATGAAAGTACAGTTGTTTATTGACAGTCAGTGTCTGAAGCGATAAAGTTGAGGCAAGCTTAACAATGTAATCAAGGCTAGAATACGAAGACCTGAATCGGGGTTAGTCGTCTGTGAACCAGACCAGTTGCACTAGGTGTCAACAGCTCGCGAAAGAAATTTGGGTATTATTTATAGAAGAATTGTTAAGTTGAGGAACGTACTTGATTTGAACGTTTATCAGTTAAAGTACAAGAAGAGGTGCGCGGGGTATACAGCTAAACAACTCAGGGGACTGGCGATGCTCAAAGTTTAATTGTTAAATTAAATAATTTATTTAATAAACTTTAATTTAATTTATTTAATAAACTTAAAATGATTTATCTTATAAACTTTAAATAAGTTTATTTTATAAATGTAAATTAGTTTATTCATATAAGTTATATTTAAGTGTATTTTATAAATTAATTTAATTACAATTTAAATTTAAAAAGAAAATAATCAAAAAAAAGAGAAAAGAGAAAAAGAAAAGAAAAAGAAAATAGAAAAAGGAAAAAGAAAAGAAAAGAAAAGAAAAACAAAAGAAAAAGAAAAAGAAAACGCAAAAAAAGGAAATCAAATAAAAGAATAAAATAAAAAAACATTAACAATGTTTTGATTGTTAAGTACATATACATGTACTTGTTACAGTGAATGAATAGAGTCGCCACAGAGAGTTTCCATCCCCTGTCTCCACACAGATCAATTACTCCCTACTGTTCTCACTGTCGCCACATAAAAGTTTGTCGCCACAGAGTTCACTTATCCTCAGCCACACAATTTTATTGTGTATAAAGTTTACACTTTGCAGCAGAAGATAGTCATCCATTCATTATTTTTCTGTTCATCTTCTCTCCCAAAAGAGAAGTGAAAATGACAGCATTGATTTACAGAGAAGCTCAAGCTTTTTGTTTATCCATTTAACTTCTCACCGGAGTAACGTTATAATGCCCGATTTAACTCTTGTATATTCATAGGGGCATTATAATCGTTACCCGGTAATTAAATCCTAGTACAAATAAAAGTTAGATCATTGTATAGGATTTGATTTGTAAATCATTGTAGAAGCTAGGAACTTTGTTGTTCTTAGATTGTAGCCAGTTAATTTATTTACCGGAGTGTAACAACACACTCGAGGATTTATATATGAATATATATTTCCCCGGATATCTTGTGTTTCTCGTTTTTATCGTTCCAAATACTATTCCTCTCAAGAACACGAAACCACTAACCGAGCACTAAATCTATATCCGTTAAAGATTCGAAAGAATTTTTAATTTAGTGATTATCGTATTCAACCCCCCCCCCTTCTATGATAATTCGGGACCTAACACCCACCCATTGATGACTCAGATGATGACCCTACTGAGGTTGCCCCGAAGGAGAAGACTGACCTTCCTATCCCCATAGCTGATGATGTTGAGGTGCCCGAGGGAGATGGCATAGGCTAGAGGGATATAGAGATGTACCCTCTCCCGAGTGTTCGCTCTCCTACACTATACCCAGGGATGCAGAGCCCTTTGCCCTAACTGATGATGATGAGGAGGATGGGATGGATGCACAGACCTATGAGGCTTATGACATATCCTCTAGCGACCCAGACTCACCTCTACCACCCCCAGCGACCATACATGTAGATGTACATGACTGGATAGTGGTTCAGCTTAACGCTTAGCTCACCATAGTATCTGCCCGTATTGTAGAGCTACGACAGGCGGTGACAGCTGAGAGAGCCATCAGGCTAGGATATCCAGGGGACTTCAGAGCTGCTTCCCCGGCCATAGCCCATAGGGAGATCGATGGATCGAGCTCCGTACCCAGGTTCAGATGAGGATGACGGCGGTGGGGGGGATACGTCCCGGTAGTTGACACAGAGCTGATGTTGGCAGGAGCGATGAGGAGGGTGCGAGACCTCACGCGTAACGATAGTGACTGAGGGACGAGTGATTATTTATGGACCTTATAAAGGGTAGGGTGACTTGTTACCAATTTTGTTAGGATAGCTAGTAGTAGATAGCGTTCCTAGCCCTTCAAGGTACCCGGTTTATGTATTTGCATTTCAGTATTCAGGACAAGTGATGATGCATTATAATCTGGTCATGTATGAACTCAGATAGTTGTTTTGTCCCCAAGATATAATTGAGAGACACTATGGTATATATCTAGCAGTTATTAGGAAATTGATTTCCATAATATTGCACGTGTTAAAAACATGCTAGATAATAAATGGCATGCTTACTTATGAATAAATTAATCCAATTGTAAAAGTTTTTACAACTATATTGACAAACTTTCATTATTAGAACGATGCCACCCCGTAGAAGAGGAACCATGGCACAGCCCGTAGAATCTGTTAACCAACAACGAAATGGATCTGACCACATAGTGAATGCGGAAAGTGAAGAAGACCTAGACTATAATGATTATGATAAGGAAGAGTATGTAGAAGAAGAGGCTGAGGATACCCATCAGGGAGGGAACCCCATGAATAAATTTATGGAACTTTTAAAGGCAAATCTGAACCAACAACCCATTCCACCACAACCGCATGTTGCCCAACAGACTGCGGCCATTGCCTTCAGGGCGTTCAAATCCCTGAAACCCCCAGAGTTTCTAGGATCTGCCGACCCCGTTGAGGCACGGGCCTGGCTCAAGGAAATAGAAAAGTCCTTCGAGATACTAGGTGTGGAAGAACGACACAAGACCATTTTCGCTTCTTACATGCTGAAAGGAGAAGCTAATTACTGGTGGGAGTCCAAACAAAACCTCGAGACTGATGCTGTGATTCCATGGGATACATTTACCTGATTGTTCTTAGACAAGTATTTCCCTAGGTTTATGGAAACTCATATAGAGATTAAGTTTCTGGAGTTGAAACAAGATAAGATGACTGTGGCAGAATATGAGGCCAAGTTTACTGAATTATCACGATTTGTTCCTGAGTTTGTGAATACCGAAGAGAAGAAAGCGCGAAGGTTTCAGTTTGGTCTGAAACAGTGGATCCAGAACTGAGTGGTAGTACTAGAGCTGATAGATTACGCTACCTTAGTGCAGAAGGCCTCAATTGTTGAAGTTGGCAGTTTGCAAGGTTTGAAGGAAAAGGAAAATAGAAAAAGGAAGACAGGGAGTCAAGGATGAGGAGGAATCGGGAACAGGAGCCTCCCGAGCAGGTTCGTCAGGGGAGTGGTGTCCTAACCTGCGAGAGGCCCCGGATTTAGAAAGGCCCCAAGTGAGAGTGTTGGCCAGGGCGGGGGACAATCTAGGACAACATTTCATAGCCAACCCCATGCCCCAATACCGTAGTGTCAAACATGTAGAAGAAGACACCTCAGAGTATGTAGCCAGGTGAGAGCCCTTCTGAAATGCTATTAGTGTTACCAAACCAACGTGACGTGTTTCCAACGTGGGAAGGTAGGGCACATAAGGAAGGATTGCCCAACATTGAGGCCCCCAGCCTCAGGGATGAGAAGAGCTGCATCCAACCGGCCCCCAGCTACTAGGACCTTCAAGATGACCGTTCAGGATGCTGTCCGGAACACTGACGTGATAGAAGGTACCCTTCTGTTAAATTCCGAACATGCAAATGTCCTATTTGATTTTGGAGCGACCAAGTCATTTATATCTCAATATTTTGCTAAAAAGTTAAAACTTAACGCCATACCCTTACATGAGATATTACAAGTGGAAATAGAAAACAAAGAAATAATTCCAGTAAATCAAGTACACCCTAAATACAAGCTGACATTAGAAGGGAAAGTCTTCGAGGTTGACTTAATCCCATTTGCATTAGGAGAATTTGATGTAATCTTAGGAATGGATTGGTTATCCTGTAATGGAGCGCAAATAGATTGTGAGTGGAAGAGGGTGAAGATAAGAGTGCAAAATGGAAAGGAAGTAGTGTTTAGAGGTCAATGACAGACCCAGAAATTTCTGACCATGCTACAGGCAAAGAGATTGTTAAAGAAAGGTAATGAGGCCTATTTGACTTATGTGATGGATACTAAGAAGGAAGTTCCCAACATACAGGACATACCCATAGTGAATGAATTCGAGGATGTGTTTCCAGAGAACTTACCAGGATTGCCACCCGATAGAAAAATAGAATTTGCTATAGAATTAGCACCAGGGACGGCACCAGTGTCCAAGGCCCCTTATAGGCTAGCCCCAGTTGAGATGAAAGAACTAGCTTCTCAATTGCAAGAGTTATTAGATAACGGATGATAAGACCCAGTATATCGCCATGGGGAGCGCCAATACTATTCATAAAGAAAAAGGATGGCATTATGAGATTATGCATAGACTATCGGGAGTTGAATAAGCTGACTATCAAGAATAGATAACCTCTCCCTCGGATTGATGACATATTCGAGCAACTCAAAGGTGTTGTGCACTTTTCCAAAATAGATTTGAGGATAGGATATCACCAGTTGAAAATCAAACCTGAGGATATACCAAAGACTGCTTTTCGCACTAGGTATGGACACTATGAGTTTTTAGTCATGTCATTTGGACTAACCAATGCACCCACAACTTTTATAGATTTAATGAACAGAGTGTTCAAAAAGTACCTAGATATATGTGTGATAGTTTTTATAGACGATATTCTAATCTACTCAAAGACAGAGCAAGAACATGCAGAATAGTCTTAGAAATCTTGAGGAATGAGAAATTATATGCCAAGTTCTCAAAATGTGAGTTTTGGTTAAGGGAAGTTCAGTTCTTAGGGCATGTGGTGAGTAGAAAAAGAGTTTTAGTTGACCCCGCCAAGATAGAGGTGGTATCCAATTGGGAAAGACGGACTACCCCAACAGAGGTTAGGAGTTTTGTGGGTTTAGCAGGATATTACCAGGATTTGAAAAGGAGACTGGTGTCAGCACCGGTGCTCGCTCTTCCTGATGGAAAGGGAGAGTTTGTGATATACAGCGACACATCGCTTAAAGGACTAGGATGTGTGCTTATGCAGCACGGGAAGGTTATCGCGTATGCCTCTCGGCAATTGAAGGAGTATGAGATCAGATACCCAACCCACGATCTAGAGTTAGCAGCCATAATGGTTGCCCTAAAAATTTGGAGGCACTATTTGTACGGTGAGAAATGCGATATTTACACAGACCATAAGAGCCTCAAATATATTTTTACTCAGAAAGAACTAAATATGAGACAAAGGAGGTGGTTAGAATTGATTAAGGACTACGACTGTGAAAATTTGTATCACTCGGGTAAAGCCAATGTGGTGGCTGACGCCCTCAGTAGGAAGGAGAGACTCAAAATGATAATGACATCTGAGGAGTTAGTTAGGGAATTTGAAAAGATGGAAATTGACGTGAGAGTAACCGGTAAAGGAACATAAGGATTTTTTGAGATTAAGCTAGTGCCGGAACTGACTGAAAAGATACGAGTGTGTCAGGAAAAGAAGATGAGTGATGAAAAAGGAACATTGACCGGTGAGGAGCTCAGATGCGAGAAGGACGAGAAAGGGATCATGAGGTATGCATCCCGAATTTGGATTCCAAATGTGCAAGAGTTAAAAGATGAGCTGGTGCCCGAAGGGCACAGCTCCAGATATTCAATCCACCCAGGAAGTACGAAAATGTACCGTGACCTTAAGGAATTTTATTGGTGGCCGAACATGAAAAGAGAAGTAGCGGAGTGGGTTAGCAAGTGCTTAACATGCCAAAGAGTGAAGGCTGAACATCAGCGATCGAGTGGACTATTACGGCCCCTGGAAATTCCGGAATGAAAATGGGAGCATATAGCCATGGATTTTGTGACAAGCCTACCAAGAACGAAAACCAATCACGATGCCATATGGGTTATCACAGATAGACTGACAAAGTCCGCTCATATCCTACCAATCAACGAAAGGAACACCGTAGACAAGCTGGTGGATATCTACTTGAAGGAAATTCTAGTGAGACATGGCGTTCCTGTTGCCATAGTGTCAGATCGAGACCCAAGGTTTAATTCCCGATTTTGGAGAAGCTTCCAGGAGTATGTAGGTACCAGACTAAATATGAGTACTGCTTACCACCCCCAAACTGATGGGCAAAGCGAAAGGACTATTCAGACCCTAGAAGATATGATGCGGGTGTGTGCCATCGACTTTAAAGGGAATTGGAATGACCACTTACCCCTGATCAAAATTGCCTACAATAATAGCTATCACGCTAGCATATGAATGCCTCCGTATGAAGCTCTTTACGGAAGGAGATGCCGCTCTCCCCTATGTTGGGATGAAATTGGAGAACACAAGATAATAGGACCCGAGTTAGTCCAGCAAACCCGAGAGATGGTGGGACTCATTAGGAAGAGACTGGTAGCAACTCAAGACAGAAAAAAGAAGTTCACCAACCAGACCAGGTGAGATAGAGAATATGAAGTAGGGGATTCAGTGCTATTGAAGGTATCTCCATGGAAAGAAGTGATGAGATTTGGGAAGAAAGGAAAGCTGAGTCCCAGATTCATAGGACCCTTTATGATTCTGAGGAGAATAGGACCTCTAGCTTACGAACTCGCCCTACCTCCTAATCTGCAATAGGTGCACAACGTGTTCCACGTGTCAATATTAAGAAATTACCATGCGGATGCGTGACATGTGATAGAATATGAGCAGGTAGATTTACAACCAGACCTGACCTACGTTGATCATCCAGTAAGGGTAATGGACCAAAAAGAACAAGTACTGAGGAACAAGACTGTGAAGCTGGTTATAATCTTGTAGAGAAATCAAAATGTTGAAGAGTCAACTTGGGAACTAGAAGAAGCAATGAGGAATAGATATCCCCACCTATTTTCTAATTGATTCCGGGACGGAATTCTTGTTAGAAGGGAAGACTGTAATAACTCGAATTTTTGTAACTTTGTAAAAATGTTTAATGAATAGTAACCCTGACAGACGGGGAAAACCTTTTAGCCCACATTATGTTGTGCATGAGAAAATGAGTTTCGGAGTTGATAACATGATTATACGCACCAAATGAGTGTATGTAAATGCTATTAGTTTTCGAAGAAAACGAACTTTGAAAAACAACCATATTTACGAATCATTGAGGATTACGGGAATCACAATATAATAACGAATTTAAAACCCTATGGAATTATATCCAAGGATGATACTTCAAAACATAAAGAATAAATACGAAAGGATTTACGCAGCGAACCGTTTACTAGAAATTATTAGGAAAACGATTAAGCGACCGAACAAACGCGTAAACGATTAAATAAACGTATCACGCTAACTAACCATGGTATAAAAGTAACCATGGTTAATTATCAAATAGTAAGCTAAGGTTATATGAATGATCATCTAAGGCTAAAAAATAGTAAGCTAAAGACTAAAACTACTAGCTTAGCTTGTAATCTAGAAAGGCTAGCGAGATTTGTTCCAAGATTTGACAACATAAATCTAGTTTAGGTTATATACTAGAGAATATACAAGAATATAGCACAACTATTATTCAAGAAGCAAGCAAGAAGCTCACAAAATTCTCTCTCTCTCCCAAAACCTCCAATTCGGCCCTAACAAAAAAGGAGGAGAAATCAAATTCAAAACTTAAAGCTCTAGTCATGGAAAAATTCCCCCATTAATTCTCAAGCTTCATACATCCTAAAATAAGGTAATATAAATTTTTAAGCTCATTTTATCAAGGTTTGATGGGTGAAATAAATTCAAGAAAGATGATATTGAATAGTTTGAATAGTAACTCTTCTTTGGTTTCTTGATTTTAATGGTTGATTTAGGTTCCAAAACCCTACCAAGAACTCCCAAGATTTCACCATCATCAAGAACACATCTCAAGTTTTTAAGAAAGGTATAAATATTTGACCCATTTTTATTTAAGATATAAGTTCAAGACTCTTTTGGAACATAGTTATAGACCTAGTTTTGGTGAATGTATTGTTGTAATCTTGGTGTTTAGTTAAGTAGATTTAAGGTTGATGATTGTTGCCTCAAGAATATTATGTTCTTGAGAGGAGTTAGTGTGGTGATGATGATATGATAATTGTTGGTGGTAGTATAAAGATTTAAGGCGTAAACGAAAATCGGATCGTAATCGTAATCCCGTTAAAACGAACAAAATGTAACATTAAGTTTCTGCAGAAAGTACCGGAGATATAAACTGTATTTTCTTGCAAAAAACACTTTATTGTGATATAAAATGTTATAAGGATCGTTTAGGTGCTTGAATCGCTTGATTCCGATTTATGGATCCAAAGTTATGACCGTTTTACTAAAAGTGATTTACGCGACAAAAACTGCTACGAATTACGAACTTTGGAAATAAAAAGGATCGACTTAAATATGTTCATAAATCATGAAATTTTTACAGAGGGTAGTAAATAGAGTACCTTAACTTCTATAAAAATTTCAAGTAAAAATAATGATTTTTAGTTTATAAAAATATCGGAACCTAGACCGCGCGATTAGAAAACCGTAGAATCCATAAGCGGAGCCGACGATGAAAATGAAAACGGACCTAAGGTACTTCGAAAAAGGAAGCGACCGTAATAAGAATAAGTAATTAAAGAAATAATAAGGTTAAAATAAGTTGAGAGGGTGTATAATAAATAGCATATGAGTGCGAGTCGCCAAAAATTAGAACGGGTCCTAACGAAACGATTGTGTTTATGGTTATAGATTTTCGAGCGGACCCTAGAGCATCCTCCACCTCGAGATACCCAGGCAAGTTTACGAACCCAACTCCATTTAATGTTTTGTTGTGAAAGGGTTGTTTTATTATCATTGCATAAATACCATGTTTGCCATGATACTTAGTAATTGAGTTTTCGCATAATGTAGCGATGTTGTACGATACGTATATGTCGTAAAATGTTTAACTCCGCCACAAGCGTGACGTATAATTATAAGACCGAGATTCGGTCAGGATTTTAAAATAAAAACCCGGGAATCATTCCGGTGATATTTATAGGATGATTAAAGTCCATAGTAGTTACGTTTCAAGGGACTCAACGTCCACTTACGAAATATTAAATACCTCAAACTTTTATTAAAACGATTTCCAAAGATCGTGTTTCCTCAACTATATTTTATCATTCAAATAATGAGAATTATTTAACTAATCATTTATTATAGGAGAAGTATTCTCCAACGATTATTTATTTCAAACCCGATTAAATATTAAAGATTACTTTAAATTACGTAAACATAAATTAGTTGAGGAATATTATTTCAAATATTCTTTTAAAGTAAACTCATTCGTGGTTTAATTATTTATCGATTAATATTAATTAATAATTATTTATCTAATGATTTATTATGATTTACAAATCATAAAACCTAATTTAAAATACCTTCTGATTTTTAAAAAATCATTCGAATAATTTCAGATCGTCGGATAATATCATCTCGACTTATTTTAAATATTTTGATTATAGTTTCAAAAGAAACTCCCCCTTATTTAATAAATCGGTTGACAACGGTCAACTCGCATCCTTATTACTTCCTCCAAAAATTATTGGAAGTATATATATATTGTTAGGTCACACACACACACTGTAGAGAGGGTGAATACAGTGTATAGTACACTCAAATCGAACTTTAAAACCTTAAGTAACAGAAAACAAACTTTATTGAAACAATAAACTCTGTTACAGTATGGAACTGTTACCTCTCAGTGATGAACAAATATCACGAGAGCTGCTAGGGTTACAATGAATAATCTTCTCTAATAATGATAACACTTATAGTGTAAACCCTATGTCTGTGTTTATATACTACACAGTTACAAGATAATCGCTAATTGATATGGAATATAATTCTGCTTCCTAAAATATATCAATCAGATATCTTTTCTTCCAAGTATTCCATTCTTTACATAATTCCTTCTTCATGCATATCTCTTCTTATGTTTATCTTGATCTTCTTTCCTTTAATCAGCTACTGTCCTTATCTGATCGTCCTTCAGCACTTAAGTTCTGATATCTATCTTCTGATGATTATCTCCTGATAACATAAGTACTGATATCCTTAAGTCCTGACTTCCAGTATAAGTACTGATCAACAGTTAAGTATTGATTTATCCTGTTCAAGTAAGATCCGAAAGCTAAACATAAAACATATTAGCCATGACATTATCAAATATATCTAACAATCTCCCCCAACTTGTAAATTAACATAATATACAAGTTTAACAGATATTTGATGATGTCAAAAACATTAAGTACAAATGCATGAGAATTAGACTAGATAACTACAACTTACAGTCCTTAAAGCTTTTACCAATTTCAACTTCTGATAACAACTTCAGTCTGTATAAATATCAGAATTTAAGCAGTTGTAGATCTTCGACTTGGCTTCATCATTTTCTGATCTCTCTGATGTCAGGAGTTGTTCTGAGATAGTTCTTCAACAAACATTTCTCAGCATATCTGAGTTCATCAATCATTCTCCTTTTGACATCTTTAAGCTCTGCAGTATCTTCACCAGTTTGAAAGATTGCAGCTCTGAGATCATTGATCTTTGCTTTTCTCAACTCCTGATCTAGTCTTATGACATAAGCTTTGTCAGACTCTAGATTGAATTCAAGTCCCTTAATACCAAGATATGTTCTGATCTGTGCAGTATTAGGCTTCATATCAACAATATCACCATTGTGATCTCTGTACTTTGGAACATATATGCTGTCAAACTTAACAGAATAAAGCCTTTTCTGTCTCTGAATCTGTTCTTTTAAGTAGTTTGCAGCAGTCCCTGTTATTCTGTCATCCACTTCAAAATACTTCAATGGAATGGCATTTTGTCTTATATGATAAACCCTACCATCTGTCATGAAATACAACATGATGTATTCTTTCAAGTAGGTATGGTAAACCATCTGTACAGATTCCAGTTGATTCAATCTCTCAGGAGTTGCTCCAATACCTGGTTCACTCAAGGAAGTTGGATCATTGGTCGTGTTGTGTACTCTTCTTTCATCAGCACTTCCCAATTCAGTTTTATCTCTAGCTTCCTTTCCAGTAAATACTCTTGCTTCAAAACCACTTGCAGTAGTCTTCAAAGATTGAGTCTGTTTTGCTTTAGTGAATCCTGGTAGGAGTGTCTTTGATCTATTTTCTGATATCAAGTTAACTTGAGCTATGTCAGAGGTTACTTGCTTCTTCTGAATATCAGAACTTACAATTTCTTGACTCTGAACAACTTGAGCCATGTCAGAGGTTGTTTTAAGAACTTTTCTTGAAGTCAGAGCAAGATCATCCTTTTCATCAGTAATTTCTTCTTCCTCAGGAGGTACATAAACCTTGATAGGTTCACCAACCTTTTCTTTACCCTTGGATCTTGGATCTATCTGTGGTTGTGATCTAGCCAATGTTGCTTCAGTATGTGTCCTTTCTTTGATCACAATGCCTTTGAGTTTTGGAAGTGATTTTTTACCAGAAGCTTCAGATTTAGATGTGACTTTCTCTGATTTAAGTCTGGCTTCTTCTTCCTTTAAACTTTCCAAGTCCATTCCTGGATTTTCTTGAAGAAATAACTGTCTTGACATTTCCTCATCAAGATCTAGAAGTTCATCAGAACTTATCCTTTTACCAGCAGCAAAACTTATTCTTTTCCCAGTATCAGAACTTGTCCTGTGACTAGCTTGTCTTGTTGTAAACCTTCTACCTTGACTATGACCGCTACCCATTCCAGAGTATCCTTGATCATCATTTCCATCATCCTTTCCTTGCAGTGTCTTGTTAGTTTTGCATTTGGACTTAATTACCTTCTCCCCCTTTTTGGCATCAGCAGGTAGTAAAAGAGAGATAAGTAATTCCACTGAGGATTGGATTTCATTAAGTTGCGATTGCTGAGAAGCTTGATTTGTCAGAATTTCATCAATCTGAGCTTGTTGTTTCTCTTGAGTTTTCTCAGTATAAGCAATCCTGTCAATGGTAGGTTGAAAGAACTTTTTCTTATCAATTTTCCAAACTTGTTCCTGTTTGATAAAGTTCTCCTGAATCTTGGGTAGCTCTGCATGAGTAGTTGAATGAAGACCTTGTAGATGTTTAGTACTCAATGCAGTGACTCTAAGCTGGGTTTTAAAATCATCAGAATTTAACATTTCATCAGCTTTAGTCAAGTGCTCAGCAAGATGTTTTTCAGTTGGAACACATGAAACTGAGTTCCATTCCTTAGTCCACTCCTGACCTGCAGGAGTTTTACTCCAAGGTACTGGTGCTTCTCCGGTAACAAACTTCTTTACCAGTTCAGACTTAGGAAGAGTCTGTTGAGGAGTATGTCTTGAAGGACCTGCTTCATCAGCATCTACAGTTGGAGCAGCATCACCAGTATCTCCAGCATTTGCAGCATCAGAACTTAAAGAATCAGTATCTTCTGATAAGACAACAGTGTGAGTAGCAATGGAGGCTTCAGCATCCTCTAATTGCTGATCTGATACTAAGTTCTGATCAACAGCCATATCCTGATGCTCACCTAAAGTCTGATCATCAGCATCTTGATGCAGAGAAGGTGTTGTTGATAACTCTGGAGTTTGAACAGCATCAGTAACAGGTGTTGTGAAAAGATTATTTGTTGTTGGAGCTTCTAAGAGAAATATTTCAGACACAACCAAGTGTTGAACATCAATATCAGCACTTGTGCCTGGATCAACAAGAGACACAGATGGTGAGTTAGCCTTGTCAGATACAGCTTCCTGAGATGGAGTTGATGGAGAAGAAGTGACTGGAGTAAATTCCTTGTCTTGTGAGATCAGAGATTCCTGATCCCCTTCCTTAGCTGCTTCCTCTTCATCATCTGAAACTGGCCTTTGTGCCCTCTGTTTCTTGTACTTCCTTGTTGATTTGGATTCCTTGGGAGTTTCAGGAACTGTCATTCGTCTAAGCCTCTTGAGAAGCCTAGAACCCCCAATTTCAGAATCCTTCTGAGAAATCTCTTTCTCAGCTTCAGTTACAACAGGTTCTCTAGCAGGAACCGATTCCTCAGAATCAGATTCATCTCTCAATGCAATCCTCCTTCTCTTTTGAGGTGTTTGAGGAACATTCTTTGTCCTCTTTGGCTTGGAAGATGAAGATTTCACAGTAGGTGCTGAAGATGAAGGTTGAGCAGTCTGTGAAGTGGAGAGATAGGATTTGAGATATGTTCTGAGGGTAGGTTGAGTAGAATGAGAGGTAGGTACTGAGGTTGATGGATTTTGGGTGTTTGGAGTTGGTTGGACATCAGAGTAAACAGATCTATATGTATCAGGATCAACATTTACTAGGATCTGTTTTACAGACTGAGGAATCTGTAATGGTCTAACCACTTTTTTCTTAGTATCAGCATTTACCAGGTCATTAAAGTATCGTTTTGCAACCTTAAAAGGTGGGGTTTGGGTGCTGACTAAATGAGGTTCATCAGTACAATAAGTGTAAATAAGTTGACAGAATCTAGCAAAATAAACAACATCTCGATCCTCTGTCATCCTATCCCCAATAAAACCAATTAAAGCAGTTGCAAAATCAAAATGAGTTTGATTGATAATTGCATACCCGATGTGCTGACTCATAATTGGAATAGCATCAAAATTCGAAAATTTGTTCCCAAAAGCTTTGGTGATGCAATCAAAGAAGAAACTCCATTCTCTTCTGATATTAGCCCGTTTCAACTGTCCAAGTTTCGTCAGACTCTTTTCATATCCCAATTCAGCCATTAACTCCCGAAGAGCTGAGTCCTCTGGAATTGAGAAAGTACAATCTTCTGGAAGATGTAAAGCCCTGCGTACTGTACCAGAAGTGACTACAAAGGATGAATCACCCACTTGGAAGATAATACTGGGAGTTCCACGTTGACCACCATCATCAAAAAGTCCAGTCCTCCAAAACCTCAGAACTTGTTGGCTTGAAAAGAATTCAGACTGTGTTAATGCATACCCAACCTCACTATGTGCAAGAAGATCTTGCACAAAGTGCAATTCAGATGGAGCTTCAGTGTGATCAAGAACTGCAGCATAGTTGTTGGGGACAAACTTAGCTCCATCAATGATTAAATCCTTTGGTGCCATGTGAAAAAAAAATTGAGATTCAAGTATGCCTGTTAGGTGTTTGATATAATGTCTGTATGAAAAACCAACGTGAGAAATAAAGAGAAAGAGAGTAAAAGTAAGGAGAGAGATAAAATATGAAGAAAATAAAAGATTAAAGAAATCTTCTCTCTGTTGTACTTATACTCTGAACAAAAATGTTACCGTTGGACACCTGTCAGACATGCAGTAATAACGGACAGTTACTGGGCTCGAGAAAACAGGAATCATTACTTACCCATTTGCCTAGTTTCAAGGAAAAACCGTTCCATTTATCAAGAGAAACAGTTTTAATTGAAAATTTAAACCGTTCTCACTGATTGAATTATTTTTCACTGCATCATTAATATTCTGAAAATATATCACATGAAAATGACTAAGATAAATTAGATAAGTAAGTGCTGAAAACGAATCAGAACTTAATATAGAACAAAATTTATATGGTCATCAGAATATCAATCAGGATTTATCAACACAAGATAAAATAACTCAGAGACAAAATCTTGAAGTAAAAACAACTTTCATTAATATATCAAGACAATACATTTATGAAATGGAAATTACATCAATACTTATACAAGATTTTCCCTAAGCTTCTAAACCGAACATCAACAGCCTTAGTCCTAGCTAAGAAGCCTGACAAAGCTGATGATGAAGAAAAACAGGAAGAAGACAAGATTAAATCATTTCTTCTTCTTTCTACTCTCGACAAACAGAATGGCGAGTCTGATGATTCGCTCTTGCTGGCGGAGAGCTGCCAGCCTTTCCTCCTCCAATCGCTCCAGATGGCGATGGTAGTCCATATAGAAGAACAGGAGGTGTGTCAGTACCTTCTGTGGGACAGAGTCCCATATCTTCTCAGGAATGGCTGTGACATGCCATTCCTGCTGCCAATCGGCACAGCTTAGCTCCATATTGAAGTTTTGGTAGTTCAAAAACATGTTGTATCTGACCATTGTGTTTTTGAAAGAAGAAGTATGAAGATAAGTGTGTGAGAAGAATTTGATGGAAAGACTGATGTGAAGTGGCTACTTATATAGGTAAGAGAATGCCAGTAGACGCAAAGAAATTGAATGCTGACAGGTAGAATTAATTCTACCTCGTCTCCCTAGACTTTAAAAAATGAATAACATTCATTGGAAAGAGGAAACATGGTTTAAAGCGTACAAGAAACAAGTAACATTGGACTGTTCTGGTACAAATACCATTAACCCTAACCATAGTGACTATTAATCTTCCACTTCAACATATTCAATTATTAACTGAGACTGTTATCAAATGTTATTCACAGATAAGTCAAGTAAAACATTAGACTGTAATATCAGAACTTAGACTTATATCAGAACTTAACAGTCATCAGAACATAATTTCTTAACTCGAAAAAGGAATGCCCATCTTAGTAAATCCTCATACAAGTTCTGAGTTATAGACTTCAGAACTTAATCATTAGAACGTGTAACTAGAACTTGTCCTCAGAATTTGTGCAAAGTGACACATTGACTGTTTATCTAAAATAACATAGACCACCACAGTAATTTTCATCATTCATATGGAGTGATTAGTGTGTGCATTAAGCTAAATAACAGACAAAGAGTAATGTCTGAGTCACTTCAGTACATCTTAGAAATAAGGCATAACTAAAATTTTGCTAAAGAGCTGTCATTGTCCTGAAACCTACTGATGAATGAGTTCATGCTTGAGTCCACCTCAACTGTTTTGTGCTAATTTTATGCATCTTTTGAAATTCTATTTTACAGTGGCTTCTCAGTGTAAGTGAGTCACGACTATTTATCAGAATTTATGCTATTATCAGAGTATTTCTCCAGTAATCATAGAGTGTGAAAAGTCACCAAGAAAATATTTTGCTTTTCTAATGCATATTTACTTAATACCAGCAATGCACTTGGGTCGTCCCTTCCACATTTTTACTCTAGATCTCAAAGGAGTACCTGATTTTATTCTTTGATCTTTTTGCTTTTTCTTTTGATAAGTGAGGTTTATCCGCACTTAGTACATTCAGCAGTTTTACTAGTATCAGAACTTAACAGATGAGTAGCATTATTCTAATTTGTGACTTAGTAATAAGATATACAAAGTAAACTTAACTAAGCTCAATTATCAGAATTTGCTAGTGTCATAAGATTTCCACTGAAATAATTACTTCTTACATGGAATCATTTGTTTATTGAAGACTACTAGGTCAGTATCTAGCACAGTTATCCTCATAGGATTGAATAGGTACTTGAACAGACATATCACTTATCAGAGTTTAGAAACATATATCAGACAACAGTCAGTACTTAAAGACATTTATCAATTAAGCACAGAATACACAATGAGATTAATTCTGTAAATACTGAGCATAAAGTCTGATAACACAGAACAAGACTAAGCAGATTTAGAGAAAGAACCTGAAACCATTCCAAGTTCATTTACCAATCTTGTAAAAGTAGCTTCACACAGTGGTTTTATGAAGATATATGCTAGTTGTTGATCTGTGGGAACAAAATGCAATTCCACTGTACCTTCATCCACATGTTCCCTGATGAAGTGGTACCTGATGCTGATGTGCTTTGTCATAGAGTGTTGAACTGGATTACCTGTCATAGCAATAGCACTTTGATTATCACAGTAAATAGGGATTTTGAAATATGTTAACCCATAATCCAGTAACTGATTTTTCATCCAAAGAATCTGTGCACAACAGCTTCCTGTAGCAATATACTCTGCTTCTGCAGTTGATGTGGAAATTGACTTTTGTATCTTGCTGTACCAAGAAACCAATCCGCCTCCAAGAAATTGACAGCTTCCACTTGTGCTTTTCCTGTCAATTTTGCAACCTGCAAAATCTGTATCTGAGTAACCTATTAGTTTAAAATCTGATTCTCTAGGATACCATAATCCCAAAGCAGCTGTTCCTTTAAGATACTTAAAGATTCTTTTTACAGCTGTTAAGTGAGGTTCTCTTGGATCTGCTTGAAATCTTGCACAAAGACAGGTAGCATACATGATATTAGGTCTACTAGCAGTTAGATAGAGTAGAGAGCCAATCATACCTCTGTAGTCAGTAATATCTACTGATTTACCGGTATCCTTATCCAGTTTTGTTGCAGTGGCCATTGGAGTGGATGCACTTGAACAATCTTGCATTCCAAATTTCTTGAGCAAGTTTCTGGTGTACTTAGTTTGATAAATAAAAGTGCCTTCCTCATTCTGCTTGACTTGAAGGCCCAGAAAATAGCTAAGTTCCCCCATCATACTCATCTGATATCTTGACTGCACTAGTTTGGCAAACTTCTTGCAAAGTTTGTCATTTGTAGATCCAAAAATGATATCATCAACATAAATCTGGACCAGAAGTAAGTCCTTTCCATGGTTGAGGTAGAACATTGTTTTGTCTATTGTCCCTCTGTTGAATCCACTTTCCAGAAGAAACTGAGCTAAAGTCTCATACCATGCTCTAGGAGCTTGCTTAAGTCCATAAAGTGCTTTATCAAGCCTGTAGACATAATATGGATGTTTGGTATCTACAAAACCTGGAGGTTGTTCAACATATACCTCCTCCTCCAATTCTCCATTGAGAAAAGCACTTTTCACATCCATTTGAAAGACAGTATACTTTTTGTGAGCAGCATAAGCCAAGAATATCCTTATGGCTTCTAACCTAGCAACTGGTGCAAATGTTTCATCATAATCAATTCCCTCCTGTTGAGAATATCCTTTTGCAACCAGCCTTGCCTTATTCCTTGTAATTATGCCATCACTGTCAATTTTGTTTCTGAATACCCACTTTGTACCAACAACAGATCTATTCTTTGGTCTTGGCACTAGGGTCCAGACTTTGTTTCTTTCAAATTCATTCAACTCTTCCTGCATTGCTTGCACCCAATCAGCATCTTGAAGAGCTTCTTCCACTTTCTTTGGCTCAGTCTGAGAGAGAAAAGAATTGTAAAGACATTCATTTGAAGTACCTATTCTAGTTCTGACCCCTGCATCAGGATTTCCAATTATCAAATCAGGTGTATGTGATTTTGTCCACTTCCTTGCAGATGGAAGGTTTTCTATAGAACTGGATGCTCCCCCATGATCCATGCTATCTTCATTTTCATTTTCTGATGCTCCCCCTGAAACTATGCTCTCTGAGTTGGAGTCTTCAGTATTTAAATTTTCAGCACTATCAGAACTTAGCTTATCAGAACTTGACGAATCAGAATTTGAAGAGCCATATGTATGTTCTGATGTTTCTTGAGCTGTGGTAGGATCTTGAGTATGCTCCCCCTGCATCGGTGCATCTTCCCTTGGCGTAGCCACCACAGTTTCAATAACATCAGAGTTTATTCCATCAGAGTATACAGTATCAGGACTTAGACTTTCAGGATTTTCAGTATCAGAATTTGAGTCTTCATTTTCAAATCTCAGCTGATCATGGTCAATGAAATCTTCAAGACCAGTAATCTTCTTGTCATCAAAAGAGACATTGGTAGATTCCATGACTACTTTTGTTCTCAAATTATAGACTCTGAAGGCTTTTGTGGAAAGTGGATATCCAACAAAGATTCCTTCATCAGCTTTTAGATCAAACTTTGATAGCTGTTCAGTATGAGTCTTGAGAACAAAACACTTGCATCCAAATACATGAAGGTATTTCAGATTTTGCTTCTTTTTCATCACCATCTCATATGGTGTTTTTCCATGCTTGTTAATGAGTGTTGCATTTTGAGTAAAATAAGCAGTCTGCACAGCTTCAGCCCATAAATAGGTTAGAAGCTTTGCTTCTTCAAGCATTGTACATGCAGCTTCAATGAGAGTTCTATTCTTCCTTTCAACACCTCCATTTTGCTGTGGAGTTCCAGGAGCAGAAAATTCCTGCTTTATTCCATGGCTTTTGCAGAACTCTTCCATTATCAAATTCTTGAACTCAGTGCCATTATCACTCCTTAAAACTTTCACAGAATCTTTGACCATTTTATCCAGATGTTTGACATGATCAATCAAGATTGATGCAGTTTCACTTTTTGTATGCAAGAAATACACCCATGTGTATCTGGTGAACTCATCACTATGACCAACGTATACTTCTTCTTTGCAATAGACATGACATTTACTGGACCAAATAGATCAACATGTAGTAGATGATAAGGCTCAAGAATTGATGATTCAGTCTTGCTCTTGAATGAAGATTTTCTTTGTTTGGCTTTCTGACATGAATCACAAAGACCATCAGGAGCAAATATTGTGTTTGGCAATCCTCTCACAAGATCTTTCTTGACCAGTTCATTTATATTGTTGAAATTTAAATGAGAGAGTTTCTTATGCCAATTCCAGCTTTCTTCAATTGATGCTCTACTCATCAGACAGATTGCAGAACCATCAGTACTTGTTGAAAGCTTAGCTTCATAAATGTTACCACGCCTGTATCCTTTCAGAACAACTTTGCCTTTAGATTTACTCACAATTTCACAGTGTTCTTCAAAGAAATCAACATGATAACCTCTGTCACAGATTTGACTTATACTCAGTAGGTTGTGTTTAAGTCCTGAGACCAGAGCTACTTGTTTAATTATGACATTTCCAAGATTAATATTGCCATATCCCAATGTTTTTCCAATGTTGCCATCTCCATAAGAAACACTTGGGCCAGCTTTCTCCACAAAGTCTGATAGCAGGGCTTTATTTCTAGTCATATGTCCTGAACATCCACTGTCCAGAACTAGAATATTTTTCATGTTGCCCTGCAATCACAAAGACCACTAATTATTAGTTTTAAGGACCCAGACTTGCTTGGATCCTTTGTCCTTATTAAGTTTGTTAACATTTGCGGCGGATTTAGCATCAGAGTTTATGTTAACATTTTTCTTATCAGAACTTACACTATCAGACTTTGAATCAGAATTTACACTAGAAGGAACAATGGAAACTTTCTTCAAAGAAGGTTTTATTTGATAATAATCATAGTACAAGCTATGATATTCCTTACAAGTATAAATGGAATGCCATAAACTACCACAATGAAAACAAGGATTTTGTGGTTTGTATCTAACAGACTGACTCTTAACTCCTGACTTTGAAGGTAAGGAGTTAATATTCTTATTCTTCCTGCAAAAAGAAGCCAGATGGTTAGAACTTCCACAGTTATGACATGTTTTCCTAGAAGCATCAGGAACTGGTTTATAATTATTGCTTTTATTCACACCTTCCTTTCCATTCCTATTTTTCCTAGGTGATTTTACCTTGTTTGCATTCTTAACATCTTTCAGCTTATGCTTAAGCTGCTTCTTTGTCATTAAGCCTATGTTCACTTCAGCTGTCTTTTCCTGTTTTAGTTTGTCAGAAGTTAATTTCTTTGTAACTTCTGATTTTTCATTTTCAGACTTTACAGTTACAAACTTAACAGGTTTTAACTTTGGCTTTTGCTTATCAATAGACTTAATTTCTTCAGTTCCTTTATCATTCTTATCTTCTCCATAACCTAAGCCCTCTTTCCAGTTTCCACTACTTAGAAAATTTTGAGTTGTTTTGCCAGAGTTAGTCCAAGTCCTGATAATCTCTCTTTCCTTTTCTAACTCAGTTTTTAGAGATTCATTTATTTTTAGCACTTCATTCCTAACATAAAAAGCATCATCTCTATCCTTCTGAGTTTGATGGAACATGACTAACTCTTTTTCTAAGAAATCATTTCTTTTCTTAAATGCAAGATTTTCAGAAGTTAATCTTTCACATGTTAAAGTTTGATCTCTATAACTAACAAACATGGTTTTAAGATATCTTCTCAACTCATTAATATCATCAGTATGAAAAACATAAGTAGTCTGAGGTACCTTTGTTTCAGCAGCTTCAGAACTGCTCTCAGCACTTTCTTTATCAGCATTTGCCATCAATGCATAGTTTTCCTCACTTTCAGAGTCTGAGGTGTCTGTCCAGCTTTTCTGCTTTGTGACAAGAGCCTTGCCTTTGTCACCCTTTACCTTCTTGCAATCAGGAGATATGTGGCCTTTCTCACCACAGTTATAGCATTTAACATTGGTGTAATCTCCTCTGTCAGACTTTCCTCCTCTGCCTTCAGATCTTCTGAAATTCTTCTTATCAGAACTTATGACTTTCCTGGAAAACTTCTTTCCCTTCCTGAACTTCCTGTATGCAATCTTTGTGATTCCTTTCACCATAAGAGCACACAGCTTCATCATCTCCTCATCAGCATCAGTCTCAGGCAAGCTTTCAGAATCTGAGTCATCATCATTCTCAGAACTTGATGACTCAGTATCAGACTTTATGAAAAGAGCTTTACCCTTGTCTTTCTTTGAGGAAGCTGCTTTGGAGAATTCTTCTTCAGCCTTAAGAGCAACTGTCCTTGACTTTCCTCCTTTCCTCTTGCTTCTTTGTTCCATCTCCAGCTCATGAGTCTTGAGCATTCCATAGATTTCGTCAAGAGTTGTTTTAGCAAGATTGTAGTTGTCTCTTATTGTTGTTGCCTTCAAATCCCAGCATTCAGGAAGAGCTAACAGGAACTTAAGGTTTGAATCTTCAAGATAATACTATCAACCAATGACAAATCATTCAAAAGTTTGACAAATCTATCATATAAATCATTCAATGACTCATTAGTCTTTGAGTCAAAGTGTTCATACTCTTGAGTGAGTATTGTCTTCCTGTTCTTCTTAATTGTGTCAGTTCCCTGACACCTTGTTTCCAGAGCATCCCATATCTCCTTAGCAGTCTTGCAGTTAATTATCCTGTTTGACATTACATTATCAATGGCACTATACAGTAAGTGTCGTACCTTAGCATCCTTAGCAATTGATGCTATGTCTTCAGCAGTATAATCACTCTTCTCCTTTGGTACGGTCTTTGCTGCTTCACCTGCAACTGCAACAGCGAGCTTGGTTGGTTTGTGAGGGCCTTCCTTGATTCTATCAAGGTATTCTGGATTTGTTGCTTCCAGGAACATGGTCATCCTTACCTTCCATATGGGATATTCAGATGGTCTCAGTATGGGAACTCTGATGGTCTCATACCGACTCTGAATTTGTGTCTTTGGTGGTTCCTCAGTTTTGGTAGGCTTAGTTGGAGTTTCTGTGTCCGACATGATTGTGTTTGGATCTTTAACTGTATGTATGTTAACAGATAGGCTCTGATACCAATTGTTAGGTCACACACACACTGTAGAGGGGGTGAATACAGTGTATAGTACACTCAAATCGAACTTTAAAAACTTAAGTAACAGAAAACAAACTTTATTGAAACAATAAACTCTGTTACAGTATGGAACTGTTACCTCTCAGTGATGAACAAATATCACGAGAGCTGCTAGGGTTACAATGAATAATCTTCTCTAATAATGATAACACTTATAGTGTAAACCCTATGTTTGTGTTTATATACTACACAGTTACAAGATAATTGCTAATTGATATGGAATATAATTCTGCTTCCTAAAATATATCAATCAGATATCTTTTCTTCCAAGTATTCCATTCTTTACAGAATTCCTTCTTCATGCATATCTCTTCTTATGTTTATCTTGATCTTCTTTCCTTTAATCAGCTACTGTCCTTATCTGATCGTCCTTCAGCACTTAAGTTCTGATATCTATCTTCTGATGATTATCTCCTGATAACATAAGTACTGATACCTTAAGTCCTGACTTCCAGTATAAGTACTGATCAACAGTTAAGTACTGATTTATCCTGTTCAAGTAAGATCTGAAAGCTAAACATAAAACATATTAGCCATGACATTATCAAATATATCTAAAATATATATATATATATACGTACAAATCAAAGTGTACCTATCGATAAGCAATATGCTTGGGGAACAATATAAGTCCCAGATATATGATAAGATTCTTACAAGGACAAGGAGGGGTAGACTCAAGTACTTCGTGGACTGGGGAGACTACCAATTTACTATCATATGAGAAGGTATCTTATATACTGATGAACATGTGGATTATGCGTACCTGAGAGGGATGGACGCAAAACCGTGTCTTGAGAGGGATAGACGCGAAGTGTGTACCTGAGAGGGATGGACACAGAAAAGGTCTGAATGCGGACAGGGTGATAACCAATAATAAAAAGGGAATCATCCATCTACTAGTAGAAAAGGTTATTATTTCTGTAGTACGACTGATCATCGTATGCGGTGGCTCCAGTGAATGTCCTTTTCTTCCAATTGGAATTGTGATGCAATACCGTAACCAAAGCCTAGGTGCTGGGTTTACCATTAAGGTATTCGCAGGATAATAAATCTATTAAAGAATTGTTTTCAAAAGATGGTGTGTATCTCCAAGGAAAACTATTTTTGAATAAAATGTAATTATCATATATGACATTTTACTTGAGTTTATCATACATTCATTTTATAATGTACATTATTATGCTGGGCATTATAGCTCACACTTGTTTTCTTAAATTGACACAACACAACAGTGAATCAAGATGCCTATCATGAAACTCACAGCCAGGAAACGGGTAGGAAATGGCCAGCTGTTCCGTAGGATGTTTGGTGTTGTACCACAGGTAGACCGAATAAGCTAGATTGGTTTTCAGTTGTTTTTAGTCCGGCTTATTTACAAGTATGACTTATGTAAGATAATGAATAAGAAGCAAATATTTGGATGACAGACTAGCCTTACTTAAAGGTTATTTTCCCGGTAAGACTTAATTACTTTTGGGTTGTAATAATTATCAGTTTGAAGATTGATTTACTCTGGTAATGAATGGTTCGTTTCCAAGACAATAACCTATAAGTGTGTGTGTGTGTGTGTGTGTGATAAGTGTGGGGTCGTAAAAGTGTGAGTATTTATATGTTGTGATACAAGATAAGTGTTATATAGTATTCAAGATGGCGTGGCCTCCTAGATCCTTGACCCCGGATTTTGGGGCTTCACATCTGGGTATTTATAGTAAAAGGTAAATGACTTATCAAGAAGTCAAAATAAATGTTTGGAATTTGCTTATCGAGAAGTCATATTGAGAGAATAGATACATATCGATATGTCATTTTCTGATTTTTATCGAGAACTAGAAAATGACTTATCGAGATGTCAAATAAATACCCAGTTTGTCCTGAATAGACTGAATTTTTCCAAATTTTATTTGAATAAATCAAAATAATATCAGAATGATTTTATCAAAATTATTTTACCAAAATAATTTATTAGTAAAATTATCTTAGTTCTAATTTATTGATAAGTCTAAAACTTATACTTGTAGAGAACTCTGTGAATTATCACTTATCGAGATCTCTATAATGACTTATCGAGAAGTCATAATAATGTTTGTCGAGAAGTCAGAAAAATGACTTATCGAGAACTCACTCGAGAAGTTTCAAAATGACTTATCGAGAAGTCAGTTAGGCTTATCGAGAACTCAATTCTCTATATACTTTTGTTCTATTTGATTCTGTCTTATGATAATTTCACATATTAGCGATGTAAATTAACATTTATATAGTTTTCTCAGAATTGAAATATTCCAAGCTAAAAATTTGAATTTTGAAAATTAAATATACAGAGATTTCTGAAATATTTACAACTCATATTTCAGTTAATTTCCAATTAAATCATATTAATTTTGATTTATTAGAAATCAATCTGGTGCAATACATTAGTTGCGTTCTTGCCTTTAGGATGAAGAATTTAGCATTCCAATTTTACCTACAAGTCTAGTGAAAGTAGCTTCATCCAAAGGTAAGTAAAAATATCAGCTAATTGTTTTTATGTTGGAACAAAAATTAGCTCAATGGTACTATTTACAACATGTTCTCTAATAAAATTGTACCTTACATCAATGTACTTTGTTCTAGAGTGATTAACTAGATTAGCCACAATAGTTATAGCACTAGTATTGTCACACATATTGGAATTTTGTGTAACACTAGGCCATTGTCCATTAGCTGATTTCTAATCCAAATCACTTAAGCACAACAACTTCCAGCAGCTATGTATTCAGCCTCAGTTGTGAAATTTGACACATAATATTGTTTCTTGCTATACCAGGATACAAGTCTTTGTCCAAGAAATTAACAGTTTCCACTAATGCTCTTTCTATCAATCCTGTATCCAGCAAAATCTACATCTGTGTATCCAACAACTTCAAATCCCGTTCTCTTAGGATACCGTAATCCCAAGTTTGGAGTCCCCTTTAAGTATTTAAAAATTCTCTTCACAGCCATCATATGTGATTCTTTTGGATTGGCTTGAAATCTTGCACACGGACATGTTGCAAATATAATGTCTAGTCTACTAGTAGTCAAATACAGCAAAGATCCAATCATTCCTCTATAACCTGAAATGTTTACACTTTTTCCTTTCTTATCTTCATCCAACTTTGTAGTTGTAGACATAGGTGTTCATGCAGGTGAATAATCAACCATTCAAAACTTCTTCAATAAATCTATAACATGCTTGGTTTGGCTGATGAAGATTCCATCACTTCTTTGACTGACTTGAAGTCCAAGAAAGTAACTTAATTCTCCCATCATACTCATTTCATATTCACTCTGCATGAGTTTTAAGAATCTTTGACATAACTTTTCATTAGTAGAACCAAAAAAATGATATCATCCACATAGATCTGAGCTAGGATCATATGACCACCATACTGCTGGTAGAAGAGAGTCTTATCAATATTTCCTCTAGTGAATCCATGTTTAAGCAAAAATTCTGACAGTATGTCATACCAAGCTCTATGTGCACATAAACTTCTTCTTCTAACTCACCATTTAGGAATGCACTCTTTACATATATTTATTACACTTTAAAATTTGAGTGTGCAATAAATGCAAGAAAGATTCTTATTGCTTCAAGTCTTGCAACTGAAGCAAAAGTTTCATCATAATCAATTCCTTCTTCCTGTGAGTAGCCTTTAGCAACCAACCTTGCTTTGTTTCTTGTTACAATCCCATTTTCATCCATTTTGTTCTTGAACACCCACTTTCTTCCAATTACACATCTGTTCTTTGATGCAGGAACCAACTTCCAAACTTTATTTCTTTCAAACTGATTTTGCTCCTCTTGTATAACAGAAATCCAATCAGGATCAAGAAAAGCTTCCTCAGTTTTCTTAGGCTCAACTTGTGAAGGAAAGCATGCATGTAGACAATCATTAGCAGTTGCACTTCTAGTCCTCACTCCAGCATTTAGATCACCAATAATTTCTTCTCTTATGTGACTCCTATCCCATTTCCTGGTGTGAGTTTGTTGACTTGAATTTTCCGCATCTTCTTCACCATTGGCATGACTTGCAGAACTTTCTCCTCTTTCTCCCCCTGAGTTTGTGCTATCAAATTTAGGTGTTTGAGATGATCTTATATTCTCATGATTCACTTGTTCTGTTGACTCTTCATCCATTCTGTTACTTGTGTTGACTTCAGCTTCATCTTTAGAATTACTATCAATATTGAGATTTTCAAATTTGAGGGCCTCAGCTTCATTATCATCAAGGCATTTCAAGCCTGGACACTTGTCATCATCAAAAGTCATATATGTGCTTTCCATAATTTTCTTTTGTTCAAGCACATAGACTTTGTCGGTAGTTTTCTCCAATGAATATCCCAGAAAAATTGCTTCAAAAACCTTATAGTTAAATTTTCCCACATATTCAGAGTTGTCTTTTAGAACTTAACACTTGCTTCCAAATACATGAAGATGCTTCACAATAGGCTTTCTTTTTTATAGGATTGAGTAAGGTGATTTGCCAAGATTCTTGTTAATGAGATATCTGTTTTGAGTATAGCATGCAATGTTGACAACTTCTTCCCAAAAACTTGTTGGCAAATTTGTATCTTGCAGCATTGTTCTAGCAACCTCTACTAGTGTTCTATTCTTTCTCTCAACTACCCTATTTTGCTGAGGTGTTCTAGCAGCTGAGAATTCTTGAACAATGCCTTTGTCTTTGCAGAACTCAGTTAAACTTGCATTTCTGAATTTTGTGCTATTGTCACTCCTCAATCTCTTCACACAATTCTGATCTTCATCCGTCTTCTCAATCTTCTTAATGTGTTTAATTATGATGTGTGGAGTTTCATCCTTATAATGCATAAATTCTACCAATGTGTACCTTGAGTAGTCATCCACCATCACAAGTGTATATTTCTTCCTTGAAATTGATAAGACATTAACTGGTCCAAATAAGTCCATGTGGATAAGTTGCAAAGGTGCACTTATGGAATTCATAATTTTACTCTTGTGACTTGACTTCTTCATTTTTCCTTTTTGACAAGCCTCACAAACTTTATTTTGAGAAAACTCTAGATTTGGCATGTCTCTCACTAACTCCTTTTTCACTTGAGTATTGATTGCCTTGTAATTCAGATGAGAAAGCTTTTTGTTCTATAACTTGCTTTGCTCAATAGATGCCTTAGTGTAGAAGCAACATATTCCATCCTTATTTGCTGAGTTTAAATCTGCAACAAACAAGCTTCCCTTTCTTGCTCCTTTCAAAGCAATTTCACCAGTCATTTTGCTGATTATTGAACAATATCCTTTGTCAAATGAAACTTTGAATCCTCTATCTGTAAATTGACTGACAGTCAGGAGATTTACTTCTAAGCCAGCCACCAGTGCTATATCTTCAATGACAACATTTCCAGAAACTAAATTGCCATATCCATTGTGAATCCTTTGATGTTGTCTCCAAAAGTCAATAATAGGCCAACCATCTCCTCAAATTGTGATAGCAGGACCTTATCACCTGTCCTATATCTTGAGCATCCACTGTCTATGATCCATATGACCTTCTTTTCTTTACCCTGCACATAATGAGGATTAAATGTGTTTAGCTACCCAAGTAGTGTTGGGTACTTTCTTCAGGTTAACATAATTTGCAGAATTAAAATGAGTTGACTCAGAAGGAACATTGTGAACAGATTATTTTGCATTTTCCTTTATATTCAAAATTAACATATTTCAAATCTACTCTCAGTTTCTGACAACTTGTCATCACTTTCATATTGCAAGGTATGCAGTTAAATTTGTCACAAAAGGAGTAAGGGTCTTCTGCATTTGCTTCATTGTACTTGCAGGCTCCCACTTTTGGCTTGCTAACATCCTTCTTATAAAGGTAACTTAGATGATTTGTTGATCCACGTTTTTTACATTACTTTCTGGGGGCCTCTGCAACAAATACAAAGTTGTTGCCTTTGTTTACTCCAATCTTGCCATTCCTGTTCTTTTTCTTTCTACCTGTATTCTTAGCCTTGACTTTTTAACAGGTGTCTAAGGGAGTTGGTTAATCATGGGCTTCTTCTTTCTTTTAGTAGTAGGAGTGATTTCTTCATTTTTCATTTCTTTATCTTCATCTGCAAGTTCTTTCTTGATGACCAACTCTTCTTCACTGAAATTGACTTCACATGCCTTGAATAAAGGTGAATCAACTTTTCTCAGCATAGCTGGGATATCTTCATTTACAGTTACTTTGCCCTTGTCACTTTCATTCTTCTTGTTGTTGTTCAAGGCATCATAGTCAAGGCTAATGGTTATATTAGCACATGGATTGTTCTTCTCATGGTACTGACAAACTAACTGAGAAGCATTATTGAAAGACTTCAACTTTACTTTATTCTTTCCTATCTTTTCAGTCAACACAGCTTCTATTTCACTAGCACACTTTAGCTTGTTCTTTAGATATTCATTCTCCTGCTTGAAAGTTTCAAGCTCAACAAGCCGCAGTTCTAAATTTTCTTTCTCAATATCAAGATTCTCATTAGCTTTTGACAGCATACTAACCTCCTCAGTAGCTGCCACCATGCTAGTGTGGATGTGGAACATCTCTATGCTCATCTTTTCATCATTCTCTTTATATTGACTTGTATTTAGATCAATAGTAGTAAGAGTTGGTACCTCTATTTTTTATGAGGATGACTCTCCTTGCTCCAAGGCTATGAGTGCATAGTTTCCAACCTCCTAATTTTCATTATTATCAGAATCATCCCAACTTTTTCCTTCTGCAATGTAAGATTTACCCTGTTGCTTCTTCAAGAGAGCTTCATACTTTGCCTCCGACTCAAGATAGGCTTTATCCTTTTTTACTTTCTTTGGATTTCTACATTCTGTGGCAAAGTGGCCCAATTCATCACAACTGAAGCACCTAATTTTTAATCTGTCAATAGATCCATTATTATAGCCGCTTTTGCCACTAGAGTTGTACTGAGCTTTTCCTTTCTAGCTGATGTCCTTGTTGGATATCTGTCATTTGTTCTTGAAGAACTTTGCCTTCTTCACTCTAATATTAGAGAATTTCCTTACTAGGTAAGCCATGTATTGATCCAACTCATCCATTTCATCCAAGATATAGAACTCATCTTCTTCAAGTTCCAGAATAACTTGCTTCTGTGGCTCCTTGTTCTTTTGCTCAACACTTCAGGTAGTTGGAGTCTGTATTTCTTGTTCATCATCAGATGAAATGTTGTCATTACCAACTAGTGCACTTGATCCATCAACAATGTGCCCTTGACCAACTCTTAAAGATTTTCTTTGAATAATTTCTAGTTTATAGGTTTTTAAGATACCATACAAAATCTCCAGTGTCTAACTACTAAAGTATCTTCTGTCTCAGCTATAAGAGACGGAAGAGATTTGAGTAGGTTAGTTGAGGAGGTCAGGAAGGGTGAGCATAAATTTCAAGTTAACTCCTCAACTTCATAATATTTATCATGAAGCTGGAAGTCATTTATCAGCTTATTGAATCTTTCAAACACATCAGTTATACTCTCCTTTGGTTTAGCCATAAAACCCTCATATTGAGATACCGGTATTCTCCTTTGATCTAAGTTCCTCTGTTCCCTCACATAGATTCTATATTTTCTCCCAGATCTGTTTGGCTGTGTCATAGTTGATAATGTTTTTGTACATTACATTGTCAAGTGACACTATCAGAATTAGTTGCAAGCCACTATCCAGAGAGACTTTCTCCTTTTCAGTCTCAGAGTATTTTAGGGGTTCTTAGGAGCCTATGAGCTGGGATGACCATGTCTCTATCTGTAGATTTCTCAACTATTTCCATGGGAATGAAAGGGCCATTCTTGAGAATCTGAACACATAATAAATTGGCCATCTTTATAAAGAGCATCATCTTCTTTTTCCATAATGTATAGTTGGCTATGTCAAAGGCTGGTATCTTGATACTGCTTAACTTCTGTGTATTCATTCTTCCAAGATCATGATCTTTTTACTTTCAGATTTTTCTCTGATACCACTTTTTAGATATTGAATACAACATAGGGGTGAATGTGTTTTGGATATTTTTAGCCTTTTTTCAAACTTTTATGGTTGTGTGAATAAAGCAGATAAGAGATGCAGTTATATTATGTTAGCAGAAATTAAATAGTAGACACAATATTTCAAAACTCACTTAATTTTGTATTAATATTAATGTCTAGCAGAGGAAGCAAGGAGTAGGAAATGAAATCATGTGGTCAGCGAATATAATTGATAAAAGAGTGCAAGTGAAAAGAAGATCAGTTGAGATAAGGCAAGTATTTCCGACCTCTCTTGAGATATGTTGCAAGTATTCTGAACCTTTCTTGAGAAATATAGCAAGTATTCTTGAATTATCTTGAGATCTATAGCAAGTTTATTCTTGAACCTTCTTGAAATATAATGCAATTATTCTGAATAGTTCTTATTTTATACTGCAAGTGATTTAGAGTGCTTAACCCTAAACCCTGATCACATGACTTGATATTTGAACCGTAAGCCTTATTCTTTATAAACCATTGATTATTGAATTCCCAGATACTAAAGCACATATATACGATACTACTCCACAAATACATATACACCATACACCAGTTACTGAAATGGATTTTCTTAACGTACAAACACTCATACTTTCTATAATACCCTGTAACATCAGAAAACCAATCCTTGTATAACCATTTCTTTCATTACTTGATTCTTTTATAGGCTTGAAGCCATTCTTCATACATACCTTGATATACCTATGCGATAATCATGAATTACCTTATGCTTTGAGAGGAATGTCTTATCAATGTTGTTTATAATTTCATTTTATGGAATTACATCTCTTATCATATTGAATTGTTATAGAATTGGATGGTTTTGTAAATATGGACCAGATTCATGGTCAGACCAGATTGGTGGTCATATGCCAATGTGTGCCTTGGATCCAGTATATAGAGCAAAGTTGTATGCCTTGCTCAGGGTTAGTGCGTGACTGATCAGCAGCCTAACCTTGGTTTTAAAATCAGAAGTGAATATCCAATTCTAATAATTGCTTAACAAGAAATATGAATCCTCTGAATCATTTCATTTTGATCATTGCTTATCCTCAGTTATTGTCATTGTGACTTGCTGAGCTAGTTAGCTCACTCTTGCGAATCTGTTTATGTTCTTTTCCAGTTAAGAAGGAAACTGCTGGTAACGAGGATACCCAGACTAGTGTGCGAGCTAGGATTCCGGGTTGAGTTGGATCGAGCTAGCAAAAGCTTTATGTTTTAGTTTTGAGTTATGATAAGTTTGTAAGAATGTTTTAATTATAGGATGTAATTTAAACTAGTTGGGATTTGGTACATTGTCATGTAATTAAGGTTGTGTCTTGTGTTCATACTTTAACCTGTTGGGAGCCGTGGTTGTGTAGTATCAGGTATTCCATATATTATTTTATAAACAGGTTTATATTGTGTGTGTGTGTGTTGTGAACCCCAAACTTGTGACCCGGGTTTGGAGGGCGTCACAGGTTTGGTATCAGAGCTACAGGTTATAAATCACTGAAACAAGCCTAGATTGTCGGGTTTAGGTAGAGGGTTAGGATTTGAAATAAATAATATAATGAAAGGACGTCGAGATGTTGAGTTCGACTTTATGATATGTTTTGGCTTGATTCGTGTTATAATTTAAGATTCTTATCTTGCAGTGTTGATTTTCAGATAGCGGCGATGGAAGATCTTATTATTCCTGTACTATCTGATCATTCGGAGCCTATTATTCGTGGACATCATCCCCACCCAGATCTGACCCACACCCTGTTCTTCCACTAGTGTTAACTATATTACCTTATATTGTGACAGCTGCACCTCTTCGAGCTATACCACCACCCCTTAATATGAAACCACCTATTCGAGGACCCCTACCTGTTGATTCTATTTCTACCAGACACTCAATTCTGAGTGCATCTTTACAGTTTACCCCACATCATGTTCCATGCCATCAGTTTGAGGCATATCTTTTGGAGAGACAGACCCTGTTGGCACAAGTTCAAGAGTTACAGCATATTGTGAGGACCACAGATGTTGACAACAGTGTGAGGGAGCTTAAGAGTGAGATTCATGTGTTCCGGGGGTAGCTTATGCTGGACTACATGGAGCTACTTGTGAGTGTGCCACCCCAGATGCTCTTATAGAGTGGGCCAGCTGGGTTCTTGAGGAGCTTGCGAGGCTTAGAGGGGTAGAGTTTCCAATGAGCTAGATGACAAATGTTGTTGTGATAGATGTTATATATATATTAGTGGTGTAGTGTATCAGCAGACTTTTGTTTTGTATATATAGACTAGACTTGTTGACTAGTGGGTAGGCCTGTTGTACCTTTTGTGTTTGCTGAAGCGTTTCACGTATGTACTATAACCTTTGACATATATATATCAATTCCTTTTCTTTTCCAGCGTTGTCATTTACATTACTACACATGTCTTACCTTATTTTATTTACAGCACCAGTTATAAACTCTTGTGATAACATATACATTTCCCTTGATTGTTTATATTCTGTAAAGAAGAATGCAATTTACTTAGTTGAATGATTGAAAATGTTTTCAAAAAAGAAATACTTCGGTTTTATAAAAACTTTTTGTAAAAAGGATTTGATTTAAAGGCTAAATAAGTTGTTTGATTTTTTATAGAAGATTCCTCCCAGAAGAAACACCCATTCTACCACCCAGAATGAAGAAACCAACAACAAAAATGGTAATAACTCGAATTTTTGAGACTTTATAAAAACGTTTAATGAATAGTAACCCTGACAGACGGGGAAAACTTTTTAGCCCACACTATGTTACATATGAGAAAATGAGATTCAAAGTTGATATTATAATTATACGTACCAAATGAGTGTATGTAAATGCTATTAGTTTTCGAAAAAAACGAACTTTGAAAAATGATCATATTTACGGATCATCAAGGATTATGGGAATCACAATATAATATGAATTTAAAACCCTACAGATTTATATTCAAGTACGATAATTCAAAACATAAGGAATAAATACGAAAGGATTTACGTCACGAACCGTTTACGAGAAATTATTACGAAAACATTTCGGCGACCGAACAAACGCGTAAACAATTAAATAAACGTAACGCACTAACTAACCATGGTAGAAAAGTAACCATGGTTACTTTATCAAATAGTGAGCTAGAGATATAGGATGATCAACCAAGGGCTAGAGAATAGTAAGCTAAAGGGCTAAGCTAATTAGCTTAGCTTGTAAACTAGAAAGCCTACCTAGATTTGTCCAAGGATTTGGTAACAAAAATCAATCCTAGGATATAAACTAGAGAATAAAAATCAATTACAAGCTATCACTTGCATTATTTCCAAGAAGCAACCAAGGAAGCAACACAAAAACTCTCTCTCTCTCCCAAGAACATCACCATTCGGCCCGTTCCCCTTAAACCAAGAATTCAAAATCAAAACACCAAGCTTTAGCCATGGATAAATCCTACCATTTATTCTCAAGCTTCATACCACCTAAAATAAGGTAAGATAAATCTTTGAGCTCTTTTTATCAAGGTTTGATGGGTCAAATAAATTCAACAAAGATGATAGTGAATAGTGTGAATAGTAACTCTTATTTGGTTTCTTGATTTTAATGGTTGTTTTTGGTTTCAAAAACCATACTAAGCACTCCCAAGACTTCAACTTCATCAAGAACACATCTCAAGCTCTCAAGAAAGGTATAAATATTTTACCCAACCTTATTTAAGATTTAAGTTCAAGATTCTTTTAGAATATAGTTGTAAACCTAGTTTTGATGGAAGTATTATTGTAATCTTGATATTTAGCTAAGTAGATTTAAGTTTGATTGTTGTTGCCTAAAGAACATGATGTTCTTGAGAGGATTTAGTGTGGTGATAATGATATGTTGATTGTTGGTGGTAGTATAAAGATTTAAGGCATAAATGAAACTCCGATCGTAACCGTAATCTCGCTAAAACGAAACAAAACATAACTTTAAGTTTCTGCAGAAAGTCCCGAATATGTAAACTGTAGTTTCTTGAAAAATAACCCTTTATTATTATATAAAATGTTATAAGGATCGTTTAGGCGCTTGAATCACTTGATTCCGATTTACAGATCAAACGTTATGGTCATTTTACTAAAAGTGATTTACGCAACAAAAACTGCTACGAATTTAGAACTTTGAAAATAAAAAAGGATCGACTTAAAAATGTTCATAAATTATTATGTTTTTTAAAAACGTATTATATTGAGTTTTCTAACTGCCAGAAAAATTTCAAGTAAAAATAATGATTTTTCAATTTTATAAAAATACCGGAGCCGAGCCCACGCGATTAGAGAACCGTAGAATCCATAAGCGGAACCGACGACGAAAATGAAAACAGATATACGATACTTTGAAAAAGGAAGTGACCATAATGGGAATAAGGAATTAAGGAAATAATAAGGGTAATATAAGTTGAGAGGGTTCATAGTAAGTAGCGCATGAGTGCGAGTCGCTGTAAATTAGAACGGGACCTAACAAAACAAATTTTGTTTATGATTATAGATTTCCGAGCGGAACCTAGAGCATCCTTCACCTTGAGATACCCAGGCAAGTTTACGGACCCAACTCCATTTACTGTTGTGTTGTGAAAGAATTTTTTATTATCATTTCATAAATACCATGCTTTCCATGATACGTAATAATTGAATTTTTCGCATAATGTAACGATGTTGTACGATAAGTATATATCGTAAAATGTTTAATTCTTTTAAGCGTGACGTATAATTATAAGACCGAGAGTCGGTCGGGACTTTAAGATAAAAACCCGGGAATCATTTCGGTGATATTATAGGACAATTAAAAGTCCATATTAGTACGTTTTAAGGGACTCACCGTCCACTTATGAAATATTAAATACCTCGAACTTTTATTAAAACGAATCCAAAGATCGTATTCCCTCAACTATAATTTATCGTTCGAATAATAAATATTTATTAACTATTCATTTATTATGGAGGATGTATTCTCCGGTGAATAATTATTTCAAACTCGATTAAATATTAAAGATTATTAAATTACGTAAACATAAATTAGTTGAGAAATATTATTTTAAATATTCTTTTAAAGTATACTCATTCGAGGTTTAATTATTTATTGATTAATATTTAATTATTTATTATTTATTAAATGATTTATTTATGATTTAAAAATCATAAAACCTAATTTAAAATACTTTCTGATTTTCGGAAAATCATTCGAATAATTTCAGAACGTAGGAGAATATTATCTCGACTTATTTTAAATTTTTTTATTTTACTTTCAAAAGAAACTCCTCCTTATTTACCTATCTGTTGACAATGGTCAACTCATATCCTTAGTAATTTCTCCGAAAACTTTCGGAAGTACATATATATATATGAGGTAATGCTGTGCCTATCAACAAGCAAAATGCTTGAGGGAACTTCGATGTGGTTCGATGATTCCAAATATATGATAGGATTTCCTAAAGGACAAAGGAGGGGTAGGATCCAAGTACTTCATGTATTGGATAGATTGCCGGTACCGTAGGAGACGGTACTATATGTACCTAAGGACCTGCGAAGTGTGTGTATAATCGAAATGAGGACACATAGCCCGTATGAGGCAAGGGTGATAACCGGGATACGAAGGTGGCTTCCTTCTACTAGTAGAAAAGGTTACTGTTTCCGTAGTACGACTGATCATCGTATGCGGTGGCTCCAACGAATGTCCTATTCTTCCAATTGGAATTATGATGCAATACCGTAACCTAAGCCTAGGTGTTGGGTTTACCATTAAGGTATTTGCATGATAATAAATCCATTAACAAATTGTTTTCAAAAGAAGGTGGATATCACCAATGAAAACTATTTTTGAATAAAACATAAATATCATATATGACGTTTTACTTGAGTTTATCATACAGTCTTTTCATACTGTATATTATTATGATGGGCATTATAGCTCACACTTGTTTTCTTAAATTGACACAACACAACTGTGAACCAAGATGCCTATCATGAAACTCACAGCCAGGAAACGGCTAGGAAACGACCAGCTGTTCCGTAGGATGTTTGGTGCTGTACCACAGGTAGACCGAATAAGCTGGATCGGTTTTCAGTTGTTTTTAGTTCGGCTTATTTATAAGTATGACTTATGTAAGGTAATGAATAAGAAATAAATATTTGGCCGACGGACTAGCCTTACTTAAAGGTTATTCCCCGGTAAGACTTAATTACTTTTGGGTTGTAATAATTATCACTTTGTGGTTTGATTTACTCTAGTAATGAATGGTTCATTTTCAAGACAATAACCTATAAGTGTGTGTGTGTGATAAGTATGAGGTCGTAAAGTGTGAGTATTTATATATTGTGATACGAGGGATGTGGTATATAGTGATCAAGATGGAGTGGCCTCCGAGATCCCTGACCCCGGATTTTGGGGGGCGCCACAGAAATGATATCAGAGCCTTAGGTTATCAAATCTTGGAAATGATAGGATATAAAATACGTAGACATAAGAATAATAAATAATCAATTAGAGCTCAAGTCGAATTCATCGTCAGGCTACGTGGGTAGTCTTGGCAGTTTTACCCTCAAGGGAATTCCGACTCTAAGTTAGTAACACCTTGCCTATTGTGTCAGGTACCAGTGGAGCCTATGGGGGAGGTTGACCCTGTTAATAATGTTATGGCCCCTGAGCGTGACCTTACTCCCGAGCTGGAGGACCCACCCATTGATGACTCAGATGATGACACTACTGAGGATGTCCCGGAGGAGCAGACTGACCTTCCTATCCCCATAACAGATGACGTTGAGATGCCCCAGGGAGATAACTTAGGCTGGAGGGATGTAGAGATGCACCCTCTCCCGACTGTTCGCTCTCCTACACCACACCCAGGGATGCAGAGCCCTTTGCCTTATACTGATGATGATGAGGAGGATGGGATGGATGCACAGACCTACGAGGCTTATGACATATCCTAGCGACCCAGACTCACCTCTACCACCCTCGACGACCAGAAATGTAGCTGTACACAATTGTATAGTGTCTCAGCTTAATGCTAAGCTCACCGCGACATCTGCCCACATCATAGAGCTACGACAGGCGCTGATAGCTGAGAGAGCCATCTGACTAGGATATTCAGGGGACTTTAGAGCTGCTTCCCCGGCCATAGCCCGCAGAGAGATTGATGGGATCGATCTCCGTACCCGGGTTCAGATGAGGATGACGGCGGTTGGAGGAAAAATCGCGGTAGTTGACGTTGGGATGATGTTGGCAGGAGCGATGAGGAGGGTGCGTGACCTTACGCGCAGTGATAGTGAGTGAAGGACTAGTGACTATTTATGGACCTTGAAGAAGGCTGGGTGACTTGTCACCAATTTTGATAGGATAGCTGGTAGTAGTTAGTGTTCCTAGCCCTTCAGGGTGCACGACTTATGTATTTGCATTTCAATATTCAGGACAAGTAATGATGTATTATAATCAGGCCATGTATGAACTCGGTAGTCGTTTTGTCCCCAAAATATAATTGGGAGACCCTATGGTATATATATCTAGCAGTTATTAAGAAATTGATTTCCATATTATTGTACTTGATAAAAACATTCTAGATAATAAATGACATGCTTACATATGAATAAATTAATCCAATGATAAAAAAGTTTGCAACTATATTGACAAATTTCCATAATCGGAATAATGCCACCCCGTAGAAGAGGAGCCAGGGCAAAGCTCGCAGAATCTGTTAACCAACAACGGAATGAACCTGACCCTGTAGTGAATGAGGAAAGTGAAGAAGACCTAGACTATAGTGAATATGTTGAGGAAGAATATGTAGAAGAAGAGGTTGATGATACCCATCTGGGAGGGAACCCCGTGAATGAGTTTATGGAACTTTTAAGGGAAAACCTGAACCAATAGCCCATTCCGCCACAATTTACTGAGCTATCATAATTTATGCCTGAGTTTGTGAATACCGAAGAGAAGAAAGCGCGAAGGTTTCAGCTTGGTCTGAAACAGTGGACTCAGAACTGAGTGGCAATACTAGAGCTGACATATTATGCTACTTTAGTACAGAAGGCCTCAATTGTTGAAGTTGGAAGTGAGAAAAATTTGAAGGAAAAGGAAAATAGGAAGAGGAAGATAGGAAGCCAAGGCGGAGGAGGAGGAGTAGGAACCGGGAATAGGAGCCTTCCAAGCAGGTTCGTCAAGGGAGTGGTGTCCCAAGCTGCGAGAGGCCCCGGATTTAGAAAGGCCCCTAGCGAGAGTGTTGGCTAGGGCGGCGGATAATCTAGGGCAACATTTCATAGCCATCCCCGCGCCCCAATACCGGAATGTCAAACATGTGGAAGAAGACACCTTGGAGTGTGCACTTAGGCGAGAGCCCCTCTGAAATGTTATAGGTGCGACCAACCCGGACACCTTACCAACAACTGCCCCCAACACAACAGGATGTGTTTCCAATGTGGGAAGGTAGGGCACATGAGAAAGGATTGCCCGACATTGAAGCCCCCAGTCTCAGGGATGAGCAGAGCTGCATCCAACCGACCCCCAGCTGCTAGGACCTTCACCATGACTGTTCAGGATGCTGTCCGAAACACGGACGTGATAGCAGGTACCCTTCTGTTAAATTCCGAACATGCAAATGTCCTATTTGATTCTGGAGCAACCAAGTCATTTATATCTCAATATTTTGCTAAAAAGTTAAAACTTAACACCGTACCCTTACGTGAGGTATTACAAGTGGAAATAGCAAACAAATAAAAAATTCCTGTAAAGCAAATACACCCCAAATACAAGTTGAAATTAGAAGGGAAGGTCTTCGAGGTTGATTTGCGTTAGAAGAATTTGATGTAATCTTAGGAATGGATTGGTTATCCAGTAATAGAGCGTAAATAGATTGTGAGCGGAAGAGGGTAAAGATAAGAGTGCAAAATGGAAAGGAAGTAGTGTTTAGAGGTCAACGACAGTCCCAGAAATTTCTGTCCATGCTACAGGCAAAAAGATTGTTAAGGAAAGGTAACGAGGCCTATTTAGCTTATGTGATGGATACTAAGAAGGAAGTTCCTAAAATACGGGACATACCCATAGTAAATGAATTCGAGGATGTATTTTCAGAGAACTTACCAGGGTTGCCACTCGACAGAGAAATAGAATTCGCTATAGAATTAGCACCAGGAATGGCACCAGTGTCCAAGGCTCCTTATAGGATAGCCCCAGTTGAGATGAAGGAATTAGCTTCTCAACTGCAAGAATTATTAGATAATGGGATGATAAGACCCAGCGTGTCGCCATGGGGAGCTCCAGTACTGTTCGTAAAGAAAAAGGACTGCAGTATGAAATTATGTATAGACTACCGAGAATTGAATAAACTGACCATTAAGAATAGGTATCCTCTCCCTAGGATTGATGACCTATTCGACGAACTCAAGGGTGATGTACACTTTTCCAAAATAGATTTGAGAACAGGATATCACCAGTTAAAAATCAAACCTGAGGATATACCGAAGACTGCTTTTCGCACTAGGTATGGACACTATGAGTTCTTAGTCATGTCGTTTGGGCTAACGAACACACCCACAGCTTTTATGGATTTGATGAACAGAGTGTTCAAAAAGTACCTAGATATATGTGTGATAGTTTTTATAGATGATATTCTAATCTACTTAAAGACAGAGGAAGAACATGCAGAAGATTTGAGGATAGTCTTAGAAATCTTGAGGAACGAGAAATTATATGCCAAGTTCTCGAAATGCGAGTTCTGGTTAAGGGAAGTTCAGTTCTTAGGGCATGTGGTGAGTAGCAAAGGAGTTTTAGTTGACTCCGCCAAGATAGAGGCAGTATCCAACTGGGAAAGACTAACTACCCCAACAGAGGTTAGGAGTTTTGTGTGTTTAGCAGGATATTATCGGGGATTCGTGCAAGAATTTGCTAAGATAGCCGGCCCACTGACTAGACTTACCCGGAAAACAGAAAAGTTTGTATGGACAGAGAAATGTGAGGAAATCTTTTAGGAACTGAAAAGGAGGCTGGTGTCAGCACCAGTGCTCGCTCTTCCTGATGGAAAGGGAGAGTTTGTGATATACAGCGATGCATCGCATAAAGGACTAGGATATGTGCTTATGCAGCATGGAAAGGTTATCGCGTATGCCTCTCGGCAATTGAAGGAGTATGAGAGCAGATACCCAATGCATGACATAGAATTAGCAGCCATAGTGTTTGCCCTAAAAATTTAGAGACACTACCTTTACGGTGAGAAATGTGAGATTTACACGGATCACAAGAGCCTCAAATATATTTTTACTCAGAAAGAACTAAACATGAGACAGAGGAGGTGGTTAGAGTTGATTAAGGACTACGATTGTGAAATTTTGTATCACCCGGGTAAAGCCAATGTGGTGGCTGACGCCCTTAGTAGGAAGGAAAGACTCAAAATGATAATGACATCTGATGAATTAATTAAAGAATTTGAGAAAATAGAAATTGACGTGAGGATGACCGGTAAAGGAATAGAAGAATTATTTGAGATTAAGCTAGTGCTGGAACTGACTGAATAGATACGAGTATGTCAGGAAAAGAAGACGAGGGAAGAAAGAGGAACATTGACCGGTGAGGAAGTGAGATACGAGAAGGACGAGAAAGGGATCATGATGTATGCGTCCCGAATTTGGATTCCAAATGTGCAAGAGTTAAAGGATGAGCTGCTGCACGAAGGGCACAACTCAAGATATTCAATCCACCCAGGAAGTACGAAGATGTACCGTGACCTTAAGGAATATTATTGGTGGCCTAACATGAAGAAAGAAGTAGCAGAGTGGGTCAGCAAGTGCTTGACATGCCAGAGAGTGAAGGCTGAACATCAGTGACCAAGTGGACTATTACGGCCCCTGGAAATCCCGGGGTGGAAATGGGAGCATATAGCCATGGATTTTATTACAGGCCTACTAAGGAAGAAGACCAATCACGATGCCATATGGGTTATCATAGATAGATTGACCAAGTCCGCGCACTTCCTACCAATCAACGAAAGGTACACTGTCGACAAGCTGGTGGATATCTACTTAAAGGAAATTGTAGTGAGACATGGCGTTCCTGTCGCCATAGTGTCAGATCGAGACCCAAGGTTTAATTCCCGATTTTGGAGAAGCTTCCAAGAATGTGTGGGCACCAGACTAAACATGAGTACCGCTTACCACCCCGAGACTGATGGGCAAAGTGAAAGGACTATTCAGACCCTAGAAGATATGCTACGAGTGTGTGTCATCGACTTTAAAGGGAATTAGAATGACCACTTACCCCTAATTGAATTTGCTTACAACAATAGCTATCATACAAGTATAGGAATGCCTCCGTATGAAGCTCTTTACGGAAGGAGATGTCGCTCTCCCCTATGCTGGGATGAAGTTAGACAACACAAGATAATAGGATCCGAGTTAGTCTAGCAGACCAGAGAAATGGTGGAACTCATTAGAAAGAGGCTGATAGCAGCTCAGGACAGACAAAAGAAGTACGCCGACCAGACCAGGAAGGATAGGGAATATGAAGTAGGGGATTCAGTGCTATTGAAGGTATCTCCATGGAAAAAAGTGATGAGATTTGGGAAGAAAGGGAAGCTGAGTCCCAGATTCATAGGACCCTTTGAAATTTTAAGGAGAATAGGACCTCTAGCTTACCAGTTCGCCATGCCTCCTAATCTACAAAAAGTGCACAACGTGTTCCACGTGTCCATGTTAAGGAAGTACCATGCGGATGCGCGACATGTGATAGAATATGAGCACGTAGATTTACAACCAGACCTGACCTACATTGAGCAGCCAGTAAGGATAATGGACCAAAAAGAACAAGTGCTGAGGAACAAGACTGTGAAGCTGGTTAGGATTTTGTGGAGGAATTAAATGTCGAAGAGTCAACTTGGGAACTTGAAGACGCGATGAGGTACATATATCCCCATTTATTTTCTAATTGATTCTAGGACGGAATCCTTGTTAGAGGGGAAGACTGTAATAACTCGAATTTTTGAGACTTTGTAAAAATGTTTAATGAATAGAAACCCTGGCAGACAGGGAAAACTTTTTATCCCACACTATGTTGCACATGAGAAAATGAGATTCGAAGTTGATATTATGATTATACGTACCAAATGAGTGTATGTAAACGCTATTAGTTTCCGAAGAAAACGAACTTTGAAAAACGATCATATTCACGGATCATCGAGGATTACGGGAATCACAATATAATTACAAATTTAAAACCCTACGGATTTATATCCAAGTATGATAATTCAAAACATAAGGAATAAATACAAAAGGATTTACATCGCGAACCGTTTACGAGAAATTATCACGAAAATGTTTAAGCAACCGAACAAACGCGTAAATAATTAAATAAACATAACGCACTAACTAACCATGGTAGAAAAGTAACCATGTTTACTTTATCAAATAGTGAGCTAGATATATAGGATGATCAACCAAGGGCTAGAGAATAGTAAGCTAAAGGGCTAAGCTAACTTAGCTTGTAAACTAGAAAGCCTAGCTAGATTTGTCCAAGGATTTGGTAAGAAAATCAATCCTAGGATATAAAATAGAGAATAAAAATAAATTACAAGCTAACACTTGCATTATTCCAAGAAGCAACCAAGGAAGAAACACAAAAACTCTCTCTCTCTCCCCCAAGAACATCACCATTCGGCCCCTTCCCCTTAAACCAAGAATTCAAAATCAAAACACCAAGCTCTAGCCATGGATAAATCCTCCCATTAATTCTAAAGATTAATACCACATAAACTAAGGTAAGATAAATCTTTGAGCTCTTTTTATCAAGGTTTATTGGGTAAAATAAATTCAACAAAGATGATAGTGAATATTGTGAATAGTAACTCTTCTTTGGTTTCTTGATTTTAATGGTTGTTTTAGGTTCCAAAAACCATACTAAGCACTCCCAAGACTTCACCATCATCAAGAACACATCTCGAGCTCTCAATAAAGGTATAAATATTTGACCCAACCTTACTTAAGATTTAAGTTCAAGATTCTTTTAGAATATAGTTGTAAACCTAGTTTTGATGGAAGTATTGTTGTAATCTTGATATTTAGCTAAGTAGATTTAAGATTGAATGTTATTGCCTCAAGATCATGATGTTCTTGAGAGGAGTTAGTGTGGTGATGATGATATGTTGATTGTTGGTGGTAGTATAAAGATTTAAGGCATAAACGAAACTCCGATCGTAATTATAATCTCGCTAAAACGAACAAAATGTAACTTTAAATTTCTGCAGAAAGTCCCGAATATGTAAACTGTAGTTTCTTGAAAAAAACCCTTTACTATGATATAAAATATTATGAGGATCATTTAGGCGCTTGATTCCGATTTACGGATCAAAAGTTATGGCCGTTTTACTAAAAGTGATTTACGCGACAAAAACTGCTACGAACTACGAATTTTAAAAATAAAAAGGATCGACTTAAAAATGTTCATAAATCATGAAATGTTAACAGAGAGTAGTATATTGAGTTTCCTAACTGTCATAAGAATTTCAAGTAAAAATAATGATTTTTCAATTTTATAAAAATACCGGAGCCGAGCCCGCGCGATTAGAGAACCGTAGAATCCATAAGCGGAGCCGACGACGAAAATGAAAATGGATATAAGATACTTTGAAAAAGGAAGTGACCATAATGAGAATAAGGACTTAAGGAAATAATAAGGGTAATATAAGTTGAGAGGGTGCATAATAAGTAGCGCATGAGTGCGAGTCGCCGTAAATTAGAATGAGACCTAACAAAACGATTTTTTTTTATGATTATAGATTTCCGAGTGGAACCTAGAGCATCCTTCACCTCGAGATACCCAGGAAAGTTTAAGGACCCAACTCCATTTACTGTTGTGTTGTGAAAGGATTATTTTATTATCATTACATAAATATCATGCTTGCCATGATACGTAATATTTGATTTTTTCGCATAATGTAACGATGTTGTACGATAAGTATATATCGTAAAATGTTTAATTCCTTTAAGCGTGAGGTATAATTATAAGACCGAGAGTCGGTCGGGATTTTAAGATAAAAACCCGGGAATCATTCCGGTGATATTATAGGACAATTAAAAGTCCATATTAGTACGTTTTAAGGGACTCAACGTCCACTTACGAAATATTAAATACCTCGTACTTTTATTAAAACGATTTTCAGAGACCGTATTCCCTCAACTATAATTTATCGTTCGAATAATAAATATTGATTAACTATTCATTTATTATGGAGAAAGTATTCTCCAGTGAATAATTATTTCAAAATCAATTAAATATTAAAGATTATTATATTACGTAAACATAAATTAGTTGAGAAATATTATTTTAAATATTCTTTCAAAGTAAACTAATTCGAGGTTTAATTTTTTATTAAATTAATATTGAATTATTTATTATTTATTAAATGATTTATTTATGATTTAAAAATCATAAAACCTGATTTAAAATACTTTCTGATTTTCGGAAAATCATTCGAATAATTTCAGAACGTCGGAGAATATTATCTCGACTTATTTTAAATATTTTGATCTTAGTTTCAAAAGAAACTCCCCCTTATTTACCTATCTGTTGACAACGGTCAACTCACATCCTTAGTACTTCCTCCGAAAACTTTCAGAAATACATATATATATATATGAGGTAAAGTTGTGCCTATCTACAAGCAAAACGCTTGGGGGAACTTCGATATGGTTCGATGATTCCAAATATATGATAGGATTTCCTAAAGGACAAATGAGGGGTAGGATCCAAGTACTTCGTGTATTGGATAGACTACCGGTACTGTAGGAGACGGTACTATATGTACCTAAGGACCTGCGAAATGTGTGTATACCCGAAATGAGGACACATAGCCCGTATGCGGCAAGGGTGATAACCGGAATACGAAGGTGTGTAACATCCGAGAAATATCGTGTAATTATTTGTATCAATAAATGACGAAGAGTCTGGTGGGACGCCACCTAATCATGTGCTGTATGCCATATAGTATGAAAGACTAGCCATCTTGAGTACAAATATGGTTGTCTCATTCATATATAAATAAATCATCATTCATTCTTTCTTTTTCGATTGTGACTTATTGATTTATGGACCCTCCCAATTATTTTCTTATACTCTTATTCTTTACAAAATATTTCCAATCAGAATCATATTCACAAATTCTCTTCTTGTATTAAGTCTACTCTTTGAGCATTCTAAAAGAAGTAGAATAACCTCGTGTAGCAGATGGAATTACTTGTTGAGTATCAAGATGATTGCAAGCCAATAAATGGTGGACATATGCGAATCACTATGTCAATAACACGGTTGTCACGATGACATCAAATCAGAAGCGAAAATCTATATACGTGATACGCTTTAAGTCTAAGATTTTGGCGTGAATTAAAGTAGTTAGTAAACTATATGAGGTAAATTAACCATAAAATTAAGCAAGTGAAGTTGCGTACACCAGATGAGGCAATCGATTGACGGGACAAAAGAAGTAGATGAAGGAACTCTCAACAATGACCCAGACAAGCGATTAATACGTAAAAAAAAGAGCGAACCATACTTCAATCACGGGGAAATGTTGTCATGAAACTTCAAAATCGAAGAAATCTCGAATAGGATAAATCTCAAGTGTGTCCTTCAAGAAAACTGTTAAGACTCCTAACCCAAGTAAGTTAGATATAGTAAACTCAATACCTATAACTGGGCCAGTGAAGACGGTTCCATATGAAGAGATGTAAAGGAAGATGAAGAAATGGAGATCTAATTGCGAAATCTTTTGTTAGGTCACACACACTGTATAAGGGGGTTGAATACAGTGTTTAGCACAATCAAATCAAATATAAGAACTCAAGTAACAGAAAATAGATTTTATTTAACAAAATAAACTCTGTTACAATATGGAACTGTCCTCTCTCAGTGATGAACAAATTATCATGAGAGTTGCTAGAGTTACAAAGAATAATAACTTCGATAATCATAACACTTATAGTGTAAACTCTATGCCTGTGTTTATATACTACACAGTTACAAGATAAATTCTAATTGATATGGAATATAATTCTGCTACCTAAAATATATCAACCAGTTATCTTTTCTTCCAAGTATTCTATTCTTCATAGAATTCCTTCTTCATGCATATTTATTTCTGTCTTATTCTCGATCTTCTTTCCTTTCAATCAGCCGCCTGCCTTATCTGAAAGTCATCTTAAGTCCTGATATTATCTCTTGATAAATATCTACCGATCACTTAAGTTCTGATAACTTAAGTTCTGTCTTTAGTATAAGTGTTGATTTCCAGTTAAGTACTGATTTATCCTGTTAGGTAAGATCTGAAAACTAAACACAAATCATATTACACATGATTTTATTAAATATATCTAACAATCTCCCCCAACTTGTAAATTAGCATAATATACAAGTTCAACAGATATTTGATGATGTCAAAAACATTAAGAACAAATGCATGAGAATTTGACTAGATAACTACAACTTACAGTTCTTTCAGCTTTACTATCTTTAACTTCTGATAACAGCTTCAGTCTGTATAAACTTCAGAATTTACGCAGTTGTAGATCTTTGACTTGGCTTCAATTTCAATTTCTGATCTCTTTGATATCAGGAGTTGTCCTGAGATAGTTCTTCAACAAACATCTCTCAGCATATTCAAGTTCATTAACCATCCTCCTTTTAACATTTATCAATTCAGCTGTATCTTCTCCAGTTTGAAAAATAGCTACTCTGAGATCATTTATCTTAGCTTTTCTTATCTCCTGATCTAGTCTAATCAGATTTGCCTTTTCAGACTCTAGATTGAATTCCACAGCTTTATAACCCTAAAAAGTAGTTATAATCTTAGCAGAGTTAGGCTTCATATCGACAATATCACCTTTGTGATCTCTGTACTTGGGACAGTATGTGCTGTCATACTTTACAGAATAAAGCTTCTTCTGTCTTTGAATTTGAGTCTTTAAATATCCTGCAACATTATCTGTTAATCTGTCTTTCACTTGAAGTAGAAATAGAACATGTTCCAGTTCTTCAAAATACTTCAGTGGTATAGCATTCTGCCTAATTTGGTATACCCTTCCATCTGTCATAAAATATAACAAGATATGCTCTTTCAAGAAGGTATAGTAAACCATTTGTACAGATTCAAGTCGATTCAATCTTTCAGGAGTTGCTCCAACACCTGGTTCACTTAAGGAAGTTGGATCATCGGTAGTGTTATGTACTCTTCTTTCATCAGAACTACCCAACCCAGATTTATCTCTTTCTTCCTTTCCTGTAACAACTCTCGCTTCAAAAGCACTAGTTGCAGTCTTGAAAGGTTGAGCCTGTTTAGCTTTGGTGAATCCTGGTAGGAGTATCTTTGAAGGTTTAACATGAGCGTTGTCAGAGGTTTCCTTTTCCTTATCTTCTGATATCAAACCAACTTGAGCAAAGTCAGAGGTTGCTTGCTTTACTGTCATATCAGAACTTACTACATCTTGACTCTGAACAACATGAGCCATGTCAGAGGTTGTTTGAGAAATCTTCTTTGAAATCAGAGTAAGACTAGTATCTTTTTCATCATCAGTTATTTCTTCATCCATGACTGGCATATAAACCTTTACAGGTTCATCAACTTTTTCTTTGCCCTTGGACGTTAGATCAATTTCCATTTGTGATTTGGTTTTGATTGCCTCAGAATTTGTTCTTTCTTTTATCACAATACCCTTAGGCTTTGGAAATTTTCTTTCAACAACAGAAGCTTTAGATTTTGTCTTGACACCTTCTGCTTTGAGTCTAGCTTCTTCTTCCTTTAGACTCTCAAAGTCCATTCCTGGATTTTCTTTAAGAAATAACTCCCTTGAAATTTCTTCATCAAGTTCCAGATGTTCACAAGAACTTATCCTTTTACGAGTATCAGAACTTATTCTTCTCCCAGTATCAAAACTTGTTCCTTGACTTGTAATTCTAGATTTACTTGATGAAAACCCTTTGCCTTGACCTTGACCTCTACCCTTGTTAGAGTTTCCCTGGTCATCATTTCCATCATCCTTTCCTTTCAGTCTCTGAATAGATTTGCATTTGGACTTAATCACTTTCTCCCCCTTTTTGGCATCAGCAGGTAAAAGAAGAGAGACAAGTAATTCCACTGAGGATTGGATCTTATTGAGTTGACTTTGGTGAGAAGCTTGATTCTTCAGAATTTCTTCAATTTGAGTTTGTTGATTCTCCTGAGTTTTCTCAATGTAGGTAATTCTGTCAAAGGCTGGCTTGAAAAATCTGTTATTTTCAAGTTTCACATTCATATCTTGTTGGATTAGAGCTTCCTGAATTTTGTTCACCTTGTCATGAGTTATTGAGTGTTGACCTTGAAGGTGCCTTGTACTCAATGCAGTAACTCTCAGCTGTGCCTTAAAATCATCATTTATCAGCATTTCATCAGCTTTTGCAAGATGCTTAGCAAGAATCTTTTCAGAAGGAACAAAATTAACTGAGTTCCATTCTTTAGTCCACTCCTTTCCTCTAGGAGTTTCACTCCAAGATACTGGTGCTTCCCCTGTAACAAACTTCTTGACTAAATCAGCTTTATGAACAGTTTGTTGAGGTGCATGTCCTGATGGACCAGCTGCATCAGCATCTAAATTGGCAGCAGCTTCACCAGTAATTTCTTCATTAACAGCATCAGAACTTGTAGTGCCTGCAGTATCAGCATCCTCGGATAAAACAGCAGTATGAGAGGCTATAGAGGCTTCAACATCATCCTCTAAATTCTGATATGCAACCAGGTTCTGATCAACATCCAAAATTGATGTTGTTGGTGGAGTGAGTTGAATTGGTGGAGCTTCCAAGTACAAAACCTCAGGCACAATCAAGTTATGAATATCAATTTCAGCACTTGTACCTGGTTCTTCAGTATGTACCGGATCAACTATAGGTGACATAGGAGGTGTTGGTATTTTCGCTTGAGCAGTTTCATGTTGTGCAGAAGGAAGTGATTCAGTAACAATAGGTTATGTTGAGATTAGAGATTCCTGATCCCCTTCCTTAGCCGCTTCCACGACATCTGAATCCGACTCAACTATGTCCCTGTGAGCTCTCTGTTTCTTTAATTTCTTCAAAGGTGGAGACACTTTAGGAGCTGTATCATCAGATTTTAACTTTCTAAGCCTTTTGAGGGGCCTAGAACTCCCAGTTACAGTATCTTTCTGAGAAGAAACCTTCTCAGCTTCTAAAACAACAGGTTTTGATATTGGAACCTGTTCCTCAGTTGTTTCCTCAAATCAACAGAATTTAATCAAAACATTAATCACAAAATAAAATTAAAAGTCGATGAAGTAAAGATTAAAAAATTGCAATTAAACATGCACAGTCACATAATTTAAGAAATAAATAACAAATCTTGCAATTAAAGAAAATTTCATTGATATATCAGATGATTACATTCGATGAAATTTTAGCAATTACATGCAAAAATTACAAGATAGTCCTATTCTACGATTTCTAACATCAACAGCCTTAGTCCTAAGCTAAGAAGCCTGATAAAGCTGACGGTGAAGAGAAACAGATGGATAACAATTAATTCTTCTTCCTACTTTCAACAAAGAGAACAACAAGACGAATAATTTGCTCCTGCTGTTTAAGAATACGAAGATGAGCTTCTCTTTGGAAAGACAACAGATCATTTTTAATGTTCTTTGGAAGTTGAATCCAGATGACAAATGGAATGTTGTTGATAGGATATGGAATCGGTTCCATTTTGAAAAATATGCATAGTTTATGTGCCATAAGAGTAAAACCAACTGAAATGTGCCATTGTTTGAGAGAAATGAACAGATGTGGTTTTACTGATGAATGAACAGTCATTTAAATAGGCAATGTAATACTAAGGGACGCAAGAACTGGTTAAACTTTACAAGTAAAAGTAATGATCCCTCGACTCCCTAGACTGAAGTGTAATAATAATAGTCAGTAAAAGATCTAAAGCCAGAGTTAATGGGCACGAGATAAGATAATAATTACTGTGCGCATGTAGATTTTCAAGACATACACGCTAACCACTAACTCATAATGATTATGACTGTTTTATCTCACATTAACCAATTATCTGTAAAAATATTATCGTTCAAGTAATGACCAAAAATGAACCAAGTAAATAAATACTAAAGTCATCAGAATATGGCTCCTTAACTCAAAAAGTGAATGTGTATTCTTGTAATTCTTCACACAAATACTGATATGGTTTTATCAGAACTTAATCATCAGAACTTCCATCAGAACTTGTCCTAAGAATTTATGCAACCTGACACATAGACTGTTCATCTAAAATAACATTGATGACCACAATAATTTTCATCATTCATGTGGAGTGTATGTGTGTGCATTAAGCTAAATATCAGACAAGGAGTAAAGTCTGATTTACTTCAGTACATCTTAGAAATAAGGCATAACTAAGAACTTTGCTTAAAATCTGTCATTATTCTGAAGTCTACTTTAGAATGAATTTATGCATGAGTTCACCTCAACTGTTTTCTGCTCATTTTATGTATCTTTTGAAATTCTATTTTACAGTGGCTTCTCAGTGTAAGTGAGTCACGACTGCTTATCAGAATTTATGCTGTTATCAGAGTATTTCTCCAGTAATCATAGAGTGTGAAAAGTCACCAAGAAAATTGTTATTCCCAGTGAACTAACAATGAGATTTACAGAAGGGGGGTTGAATGTAAATCTCAAAACTTTTTCAAGTTTTGAGCAGTTTCCAGGCTATGTGTTTTAATGAACAAGTGTGTGTGAATTGCTTTCAGCTAATGCAGACAGATATATATTCAAACACAAATGTAAAGAACACAAAAGACTTAAAATCATTTCTGGTGGATTTGTTGTTCAACCAGAGATGTATTATTTCTGAAAATCTGTGATTCAAAGAATTAAATCACAGCTGCGTCCTAGTACAAACTAGATGATTTTCACATCTAATTACTAGCTGCTACTTGGTTTATATATCACCAAGTTTACAAGTGAAGACAAAACTGTAAAATACAAATAAAAGATTCTTCATATGTTTCTTCTTCATTTCTCTATCCAATGCAATTTAGGTTTAGCTATGAATCTTTGAATACTTCCTTGTTTGCACCAGAATGGAAATGGTGCATTTTCTTGATTCCTCCTAGAGGCTGCCACATTCCAGTTTGTCTCTGTCAACCCACGTGCCTCTGTCAGCTTATGAATTGTCACTATCAACTGCTATTGAACTAAGCATCCGTTGAAGCTTTCATCTGCTGATGCTTTATCCGTTGAAGCTTTATCCGTTGAAGCTTTATCCGTTGAAGCTTTATCCGTTGATGCATTTAGTAGTTGAAGCTTTATCCGTTGAAGCACTCATCCGTTGATGGATGTTATCCGTTGAAGCTAGAGAGACATCTGGTTGAAGCTTTTTTTCTCATCCGTTGAAGGCCTTTAATATCAGTTGATACTATTTCACTTATACTAAATTACAAGGCATGAAATATTTACAATTAGCCCTCCTATTTGCATATCCACTAGTAGTCAACATGATTGATAATTTCCCACAACATCTAAGAATTACAACTTAAATACAGAGAATGAAATGTGCAATACTAAACTTATTTCTAAGTAAAGCTACTCCTTCAACGGATAGGCAAAATGGTCTTATCCGTTGAGGCTACAAACACTAGATTTCTACTTAAGTGTTTTGTTTAACTTATCATCAAACTAATACACATATTCCTAACAATCTCCCCCTATTTATGTCTACTAGAACTGCAGGCATAAATTTGGGTTTAACTTGATGATAACAAAACACTTAACAAACATATGAACTGAAATAAAGTAGAAATTCAAAAGTGCTGCAAAAGTATGTATACTAAGATAGAATTGAAGAATTACATTGTTTCCAAGGGTGCTCCTTTGGCCTGAGCAGATTAATTTATTTTTCTTTGATCCCTTGTTTTCTTCCCTAGCCTCCTGTCATTCTCCTCTATTTAGAGTTGGAGTTGTCTGTAGAATTCAGCTTCATCTTCTTCATTGATGTCCAACTTAGATTGCATATCCTTGAGAGTTTCATTACTGGCAATCTTGAGCTGATCTTCAAGTCTGAAAAATCTTTTGACTCCTTTATTGTCTCTGAACTCCATCAACCAATGAGGTGATTCATGAATTGTAATTCCTCTCTCTTGGATGAGTAATGTTCTAGGCAAGGCATTGGGCTACCACCAAGTTTTCCTTATGCTGGCAATCTTGTTGAGAATCTCAGTTTTGGCAGTCCTGGTAAAGCCAGAATCCCTTTTTATGGCTGAGTAAACTCTAACCAAGGTAGAATAGCCTTCATTCAGAATCCTGTAGAGAGGCCAAGTCCTTTCCCCACTTCCTTTATATTTGAACACTAGTCTTTCTGCAAGCTATCTGTAGGCATCTATTCCCCTTACTTCCTCCAGCTCATCTAGATAGAGTAAAATGTCTGAAAATTCCTTTATGTCACAAATGTGAACATAATCATCCTTTGAGGCTTGTGGCTTAAGCTTAGGCTTCTGAGTGAATTTGATTGAGGTTAGAGGAGGTGTTGATTTGATTTTCCTTTTCTGTTTCTTTGATGGTGGAGAAGTGGTTAAGAAGGTGGGCAATTTGATAGTGTCCCAATCAATTGGTTCCTCCTTAGGAGTGATTATTTCACCATGGATGTTTATGAAGGGGTTAGGCACAATGGGTTCAGGAATAGAAGGTAGTGGTTTGGATTTTGATTGGGTTTCTTCAGTTTCATCTACCATCTTCCTTTTTGTATTGGCCTTCTTTCTGTTCCCTTTCTTCCATTCCTTTCTTTCCTTACTTCTTTCTTCCACATCATCACTAATCATGTCCCCCATACCTACATCTTCACTCTTGTCTTCAATTTCTTTCTTTTCTTCAGCTTGACTTGACTTTAGCTATTTTTCAAGCTTTGCTTGTGCTCTTTTGTCAGCGTTTAGCTTTTTAGCTTCTTCCTTCAACCTTCTGTTTTCTTCCCTCTTGGCTATTGAGAATTTGGGATGTCCTTGTATCACACAAATACTCTTTCCCTCTCTAAAGATAATGGCCATGTTCATCCTTTCAACCACATCCTTGGTGTCCTTGTGCTTCATGATATTACCACCCAAAATCTTGTCTTCATCAGGCTTTAGAAGAGGAAAGTCCACTTCTTTCAACTGAGCAAGGCTTAGAGGGTTCTTTGTAGAGTCCTTATTGGATCTGTTGTTGGGCTTGAGAACCATAGGTTTCAGATTCTTGGAAGAAGTCTCTCCAACCTTATTCCTCCTTACTGGCTTGAGCTCCATAATGATTGGCTCCACCTTTGTGCTATGCTTCACAGATTGTGATTTAGAAGTTGTAGAACCAAAGATTTGTTGCATCCTTTCATCAATTTTCTTCCTTTCATCTCAGCTGCTGCTATCTGGATTAGATCAATTCTATCAAGCTTTCCTTTGATTTAAAGAGTTGGAGAAGTGGTGATGGCAGGAACTAGCACTTTAGATATTTGAACTGTTATTGATGGCTCTCCTTCCCCTTCCCTTTTATTCTCCCCCTTTTTGTTATCAACAAGGATAGGGGTCAAGCCTTATGCTTTTGCCAGCTGCAATAAGAGATTTGTCTGAGATTGTTGATTTTGAAGAATGGTGACCACAGAGTCTTCAATGACTTGAACTCTTATTTCCAACTTGTCCAGCCTTTTGTCAGCATTAGATTCTCTCCTCAATCTCAGCAACAAATCTTGCATTGTACCATAAGGCATAACTGAATCCAACTTCTCAGAATTGTAGGATTTCAGATCAACAATATCCTTTTTGAGTTCATCCACACTTAAATTCTGTCTGATATGCTGCAACTGCAAGAGATGTAGAGAGTCTAGATGAGCTTGAAGAATAGCCGTTGTACCAGCATCTGTAGTTTCCTGAAGGGCCTTTTGAATAGCCATTACTTGCTTGACCAAAGCTATACCAAACTGTCCTGGTGTAGATTTCTTTGTCCATGCCCATTCAGGTAAATCTGGAACAGAACTTGGGCCTTCATCTCCCCCTAAGTTCATGCTCCCATCCAAAGAATTGGAGTCATCATCATTAGAATGTACTTCAAATTCTTCAGATGGCTCATCAGCTTGAGAAGGCATCCTATTAACAGCAGCTTTATCTCTTTGAAGAGATTCTGAAGTGTGCACTATGTTCAAAGTCTGCTCTGCCTCCACATTGCCCTGAGCAGCCAACAGTTGATAGGCTGAAACAGGATGAGTAAAAGTGTCAGCATCCAAGGAAATGTTATCAATTTCAGCTTTGTAATGTTGCTGAAATTGTCTTCCCTTTTCAGCATCATCCACAATCATTGACTCACTGGCAATGGCTGGATCCACCCTTATAGCTTTTGTACCTGCTTTTCTCTCATTTTCTCTATGTTCTTGCATCAGGGGCTCCCCCTGGCTCACACACACCCTCACACCCTCACCCTCACCTACTAAGGTGGCACTCCCCCACTTACGTTTGCCATGCTGGAAGAAATAACATGCATATTTTGACTCTCAACCTCTCCTTTTGCATGGGAGCAACCCAGCCTCTCACTCAAATTATCACTCCCTTCCCTCAATCCTAGAAGTGATTGTACAGTAACCATGTCTTCTACACTTGGAATTGAATCAGTTATATTTGTAGAGACCATCAACGGATAGGGAGTATCCGTTGAAGTGGAAACTGATGATATCAACAGATAACTGCTGTTAAGCTTATCCGTCGAAGAACAACCACTTGCCAACGGATGAGAGATATCCGTTGAAGAAGGAAAAGATGTAGATATTGAAAGTGACATAATTGTTGAATCTGTGTGAATTGATTTTAAGTGAGGTGACACAGATTCTTCAACTAAGTCTGAAAGAATTGGCTGATGATCCAACAAGTCATCTAACAGATGATGATCACCAGGATTTGAGTGGGGCTCCTCCCTGAGTTTTAAAGAGGGAGAATCAGGAATTGATGTGAATATCATATCCACATCCAGAGATGGTGATGGAGAATTTGGTGATTGTTGCGTGTCTATTATGAGAGAATGGGGCTGTGACTCAACATTTGCTGGAGCCACATCAAGCTGAATTTGAGAAGGCAAAGATACATGTGGATGTATCTGTGCAGTGTGTGCCCCCTGTATGGAAACTAGGGGTTTAGCCTTCTTTCTTCTTGAAAAAGCTTTGACAGGTGAATGTGTGTCTTCAGTGTCCCTCCCTCTTTTGTTCTGTGTCCCTGGTTGGGGACTATTTTCAATAGCTGCATCCTTTTGGGAGGATGCAACTAGGGATGTGTTTGACTCCTTTTGAACCACCACAGTCTTTTGAGAAACTGTGGCTTGGCTGGCTAGGGTACCACTCACCTCTCCCACCTTATCCGGGGGGTTTCTTGATGTTCACCCCTCCCCTCACCACTCACACCCTGTTCACTCCCTTCAGGGTTTTTGGTAGTTGTTACAACTGTTGTCTTTTGAGAAACAACAGAGGTGGTTTTCTTTGACTTGTGTTTTGGAATTTTAGGTTTGGTGGCTTCGGTAGGAATCTGTTGGGACAAAGACACAGATTCTATTGCCACACTAGAAGACAAAGAAACAATGGGGAAGGAAGATGTAGGAGTTGCAGAAGTGTTTACCTCACTTACCTGAGGTGCATTCATTATTGGTAAATATACCAATGGCACCTGGCTATTGAGGTTAATTCTCAAAAGGTCTGCAAGGACCCTTTTCTCTTATGCCCAACATTTGAGTTTATTGCTCTCATTAGTTATGACCAAACCTTCAGCAACATGGTTAGCCAATAACATAAAGAATCTAGCATAGTAGATGTTATGAGGTCTATTAGCTTTGTTACCTAACCTGGAACCTAATTCTAGTATGACATAGTTGCTAAAATTAAAGTACCTATCAGAAACTAGCATATAGAGCATATTAACAAGAGATGAAGTTATGGCATCAAAATTGCTAATCTTCCCAGAGAAAACCTTGATAAAGGCATCTCCAAGAAAACTCCATTCTTTCCTAAGGCCCTTTCTTCTAATGCTCCCTAAACTAGCAGAATCAAAAGAATAGCCTATGGAATCTAACATAGCAGATACATCATTATCAGTGTGTGGTGTCATGGCATTATTCTCAGGTAACTTAAAGCATGACTGTATATCATCACAGTTAATACAATAATCCTTACCTTTGAGAGAGAAAGCAATGGTCATATCTGTGGAGTTGAACTCTGCAGTTGTCCAAATCTCCTCAATTACCTCACAATAGATAGTTGGGGCTTCCAGCATTGCATAGCTTAGTTTGCAGTTCTTGATGAAGTCCATCATCTTGTGATAATCTGAATGGGCTTCATTCTTTTCCACTAAGGCTACGAAATTGTTCTTTTCATAAACAAAGCCAGATTGAGATATAATCTTGACTACTGGTGCCATTGTTGTGAGTAGAGGTTGCAGAGAAAAGATTGAGAGTTTTGGGAGAGATAGAGAGTAAAAATTGCAAGAAAGCGTAAAGTGAAAATAAGAATTCAATGGGCTTTTGTACTTTCTCAAATTAAAACGTAAATAAAATGATTAAATGATACTTTTAAATAAATTACAACCGTTTGAAAATAAAGAAAACTGTAGAAATTATGAAAACCGCCTTTAATACAAATACATACAACAGGGTATATATGTATCAACGGTTAACTAAACAAATCAACGGCTGTGACTCACTTAAAGTAACTGATGTGACACTTCAACGGATGAGGTAAATAGTTATCAGTTGAAGGTTAACACTGTTTTATCCGTTGAAGGATAAAATTACCAGAAATGTATTTGTCTTTCAACGGATGATGAACATCCGTTGATAGAACAATTTTGGCTTTCAACGGATAGGAAATATCCATTGATAGAATAATCTTTACTTAAAGCCAATTTTGTTCTTGCCACAAATTCATTTCAGGCTTCAAAGCAGATTAATGAGGACATGAATTTATGAATAATTAAGCATACCTAGCTCACTTACTAATCTTGTGAATGTTGATTCATCAAGTGGCTTGGTAAATATGTCTGCAATCTGCTTTTCACTTGGAACAAAATGAAGTTCCACTGTACCTTTCATCACATGTTCCCTTATAAAGTGGTACTTGATGTCAATGTGCTTGGTTCTTGAGTGCTGCACTGGATTTTCAATAATGGCAATGGCACTTGTGTTGTCACAGAATATAGGAATTTTGTCAACAGTTAGTCCATAATCAAATAGTTGATTCCTCATCCACAGTATATGTGCACAGCAACTACCAGCAGCAATGTACTCAGCTTCAGCTGTTGATGTTGAAACAGAATTTTGCTTCTTGCTGAACCATGACACAAGCTTATTCCCTAGAAATTGACAGGTGCCAATTGTGCTTTTCCTGTCTATTTTGCAACCTGCATAATCTGCATCTGAGTAGCCAATTAGATCAAAACCAGACTCTCTAGGGTACCAAATTCCTAGATTTGGAGTCCCTTTGAGATATCTGAAAATCCTTTTAATAGCCAGTAAGTGAGACTCTTTAGGATCAGCTTGAAATCTAGCACAGAGACATGTAGAAAACATTATATCAGGTCTACTAGCAGTTAAATATAAAAGTGAACCAACCATGCCTCTATAACTTGAAATGTCTAAAGACTTTTCAGCCTTGTTTAATTCAAGCTTGGTGGTAGTGGCCATGGGAGTTTTTGCAGATGAACAATCCATTAAGTCAAACTTCTTTAAAAGATCATAAATATATTTAGTTTGACTAATGAAAATTCCACCACTAACTTGTTTAACTTGTAAACCAAGAAAATAAGTTAGTTCTCCCATCATGCTCATTTCATATTTACTTTGCATTAACTTAGCAAACTTTTTACAAAGCTTATCATCAGTAGATCCAAATATAATATCATCTACATAAATTTGAACAAGTATTGTAAAGCCATTAACATTTCTAAAGAAAAGAGTTTTGTCTACAGTACCTCTTGTGAAGTGATTATCTAGAAGAAATTTTGACAAAGTCTCATACCAGGCTCTAGGTGCTTGCTTTAGTCCATAGAGTGCTTTCAACAGATAATACACATAGTCTGGAAAATTTGGATCTTCAAATCCTGGAGGTTGGCTTACATAAACTTCTTCCTCCAATTCCCCATTCAGAAATGCACTCTTGACATCCATTTGATAGACCTTGAAATTGGCATGGGCTGCATAGGCTAGAAAGATTCTGATGGCTTCATGTCTGGCAACTGGAGCAAATGTCTCATCAAAATCTATTCCCTCTTGTTGAGAATAGCCTTTAGCAACCAATCTGGCTTTATTCCTTATGACAATGCCATTTTCATCCATCTTGTTTCTGAATACCCATTTTGTGTCGATAGAACTCTTATTCTTTGGCTTGGGTACCAGCTTCCATACTTTGTTCCTTTCAAATTGGTTTAGCTCCTCTTGCATTGCTAAAATCCAATCTGGATCCAATAGAGCTTCTTCCACTCTCTTAGGTTCCTCCTGTGATAGAAAACTACTATACAGACATTCATCTTGAGTAGTCCTTCTAGTTTGCACTTTAGATGTAGCATCACCAATGATTAGTTCAAAAGGGTGATTCTTGGTCCATTTCCTTTGAGGTGGTAGATTAGCCTATATGAGGTTGCCTCAGTATTGTCATGATGTGAGATAGAATGTTGATTGGTTGAAAATCCCCCTGAGTTGCTGATCCTTTGAAAGGAATTGGGAGTTCTATCAACTGATGAAGTGAAATGATTATCCGTTGACAGACTGTGATCAACAGATGCTTCATTATGAACTTCAACGGATGATGCACTTTGTCTTTCAACGGATGCTGCATTGCTTCTATCAACGGAAGCTGAATTATGACTTTCAACAGATGCAGCATTCTGTGCATTATCCAAAGGCAGATTTTGAATTCTTTTCGAGGTGCCTTCTCCATCATTCTCATCTTCACTATCATCACAATATATCTCAATGTTGTCAAATTTGAGTCCTTCATGATGTCCCTCATCTATAAGTCCATCAATCTTTTTATCATCAAACACAACATGCACAGATTCCATGACAATATTGTTTCTTAGATTGTAGACTCTATATGATTTTCCAGCAGAATAACCAACAAATATTCCTTCATCAGCCTTTACATCAAACTTCCCTTTGTGATCAGGTTGATTCCTAAGAATGTAACATTTGCAACCAAAGACATGCAGAAAGTTTAAAGTTGGTTTTCTTCTCTTGAACAATTGATAGGGAGTCATGCCTTTTGCCTGATTAATTAGAGAAATATTCTGAGTGTAACATGCACAGTTAACAACCTCAGCCTAAAAGTATGTTGGGAGTTTTGACTCTTCAAGCATTGTTCTTGCAGCTTCATTTAGTGATCTGTTCTTCCTTTCCACCACACCATTTTGTTGTGGAGTCATTGGAGCTGAGAACTCATGCATGATCCCATTTTCTTCACAGAACAACTTCATGGTTGTATTCTTGAACTCAGTTCCATTGTCACTCCTGTTATTCCTTACTTTGAAATCTGGATAATTGTTGACTTGCTTGATATGGTTGATGATGATTTCACTAGCTTCATCCTTTGATCCAAGGAAATAAACCCATGAAAACTTTGAGATATCATCTACAATCACTAGGCAATATCTTTTCTTTGAAATTGACAATACATTGACTGGTCCAAAAAGATCCATGTGTAGCAGTTGTAATGGTTCATTAATTGCAGATTCAAGTTTCTTACTGAATGATGCTTTCTTTTGCTTTCCTTTCTGACAAGCATCACACAGTCCATCCCTTGTGAATTCCACTAGAGGGATTCCTCTAACTAAGTCCTTTTTGACTAGATCATTCATTGTCTTGAAATTCAAATGGGACAGCTTCTTGTGCCATAGCCAACTTTCATCTGGACTTGCTTTGCTGAGAAGACAAGTAATTGATTCTGAATCTGTAGAGTTGAAGTCAGCTAAGTACACATTCCCTTTTCAAACTCCAGTTAGAACCACTTTGTTGTCCTTCTTACTTATGACAACACAGGCTTCAGAATTGAAGGAAACAATATTCCCTCTGTCACATAGTTGACTGATGCTCAATAGATTGTTTGAGACCATCAACTAATGCAACTTCATCAATGATGACATTTTCTTTTGAAATCAAGCCATATCCCATAGTGAACCCTTTGCTGTCATCTCCAAAGGTTATGCTAGGGCCAGCTCTCTCCTTGAACTCTGTGAGCAGGGTGAAATCTCCTGTCATGTGTCTTGAACAACCACTGTCCAAGTACCATAGATTCCTTCTTTTTCCCTGCACACAACAAAATCAATCAAGTTGATTTTGGTACCCAAGTTTCCTTGGGTCCAGCCTTGTTAGTCTTTTTCCTAGACTTCATTCCTCCTGCATCTTTTGACTTAGGTAACTTTGGGTCAACCTTGGTCTCAGATGTAGTTGGTTGAAGTGTAGGGTTAGTCACAGAATCATTTAGCACATTTGATTGAATTTGATAAGGTATGGATTGTGCAAACATATTATTCCACATAGGCATGTTATATGGCATCTGAGGCATACTGAATGCAGTAAAATAAGGATTATTAACATATGGCATGTTGGCAAAATGTGCATGAGGATTCTGATGAGACATAACAGGCATACCATGCAGAGGTGACATAGACATGTTAGGCATGGAGGGAGTTAAAGGCATGTGAGCATTCTTAACAGATTTGCAGTTATCAGATAGATGATTAACACTTTTACAATGCACACAACTTTTTCTAGGAGCATATTTATCAGGTGTGTAATTGTTGTGTTTGTTAATCCCTACCTTTCCATTTCTATTAGATTTTCTTTTAGTTTCCTTTTTATCCTCAACCAATTTAAGCCTATTTTTCAACTGATCTAAAGTCATGTGTCCTATATTCACCTTACTGGCATCTTTGGATGTGTTAGCTCCTTCTTTGACAAAGTTCTTGAAAGTTGAACCAACCTTCTTATTGAGATTTTTCTTTTTAGAATCACTTGCCTGTTTTAATTGATGAGCTTTCAACGGATGCTCTTTTTCTTCCTTTAACGGATAACTTTCATCATCCGTTGATTCCACATCCATTGACAATCCATCAATTAATTCTAACTCCTTTTTGTTTTTCTTCCAGGCATTCTCACAGAATGATTCAATTCCCTGAACCTTGACAATCTGAGCACTAACATCCCTAGATGTTTTCCAGGCCTTGATTACCTCTTGCTCACTTTCTAACTGTTTAGAAAGAATTTCTACTTTCTTAACAGCTTCTTCTAGTTCACTTTCAACAGTCAAGCATTTAATTTTAATCTTTTCAAGCTCAATTACCTGATTCTCTAACACAGCATTCCTATCACTTAAAAACAAATTATTCTCTTTGATTCTTGTGTTTTCTTTAGCTAGTGATTTAAGGGAAACACTCAAATGATATAATTCATTGGACATATCATTTATGGCTTCATTACATTCAATCTTAGAAAGCTGAGAGAGATCAGTAGTAATTACCTGGTTGCTTGATGAACTAGTTTCATTTTCATCAGAATTAGCCATCAGGGCTAGGTTGACATATTCCATATCATCATCTTCATTGACTCCATCTACTGCCCAATCATCTTGAGTCAGAAAAGCTCTTTCCTTTTGTTTGAGCAAATCAAAATACTTCTTTTTGTAATCAACTTGCTCAAATTTCTTCTTATCAGAGGTTGGCTTCCTGCACTCATTGGCAAAGTGTCCACTAATGCCACAGTTATAACATTTGAACTTAGATTTGTCCATCATGTTTTTGTTTGACTTAGTGAATTTTGTATTTTTCCTGAATTTCATCTTTGCAAACCTCCTGGACAGAAAAGCCAGATGTTCATCAACATCATCAGAGTCATCTTGACTGGAATTGTCTTCATCCTCAGCCACTTGCTCATTTCCCTTGCTTGATTCTGATTTGCTTGTGCCAATTTTGAGACTTGACATTGTCTTTTCCTCATTCCTGGCTTCAATCTTCTCATTGTCAGCTACAAGTGCAACTGATCCTCCTTTTCTCTTTCCCTTTTCCAACAGCTCATCTTGCTCCATCTCAAGTTCATATGTCTTCAAAATTCCATATAATCTTTCAAGTGTGAAGTCCTTATAATCTTGAGAATTTCTTAGAGAAACAGTCATAGGCTTCTATTCCTTTGGTAGAGACCTCGGAAATTTTAAATTGGAGTCCTTAACTTGGTACACTCTGCCATACAGCTTCAATCCATTCAACAGTTTCTGAAATCTGTTGAAGGTGTCATTCAATGATTCTCCTTCTTCAAAATGAAAATATTCATACTGTTGAATGAGAAGCTGTATTTTGTTTTCTCTAACTTGCTCAGTACCTTCACAGATAAGTTGCATAGTATCCCAAATTTCCTTAGCAGTTTGGCTGTTAATGACATTGTCAAACATATCTTGATCTAGGCCATTAAACAGAATGTTCATGGCTTTCTTGTCCTTGTGAACCTCTTCAATATCTTCAACAGACCATTCTGCTTTTGGCTTGGGAATAGACTGTCCAACAGCAACTGTTGCAGTAGCAGCTGTGGCCACCTTGTGAGGGATGTGAGGACCATTTTCAATGCAGTTGATGTAGCTTTCATCTTGAGAGAGAAGATGTAAATGCATCTTCACTTTCCAGTGATGATAGTTATCTCTTTCCAGGATTGGAATCTTTACACCAATATCCTTCTTACTCATGATGTTAGCAGAATAGATCTTTAAACTCTGTGTATGTTAAGCGCTTGCTCTGATACCAATTGTTATTCCTAGTGAACTAACAATGAGATTTACAGAAGGGGGGTTGAATGTAAATCTCAAAACTTTTTCAAGTTTTGAGCAGTTTCTAGGCTATATGTTTTAATGAACAAGTGTGTGTGAATTGGTTTCAGCTAATGCAGACAGATATATATTCAAACACAAATGTAAAGAACACAACAGACTTAAAAACTTTTCTGGTGGATTTGTTGTTCCATCAGAGATGTGTTATTTCATAAAATCTGTGATTCAAAGAATTAAATCACAACTGCGTCCTAGTACAAACTAGATGATTTTCTCTCTGGGTTTTTCTAAACAGCTCTGGAAAATTCACATCTAATTACTAGCTGCTACTTGGTTTATATATCACCAAGTTTACAAGTGAAGACAAAACTGTAAAATACAAATAAAAGATTCTTCACATGTTTTTTCTTCATTTCTCTATCCAATGCAATTTAGGTTTAGCTATGAATCTTTGAATACTTCCTTCTTTCCACCAGAATGGAAATGCTGCATTTTCTTAATTCCTCCTAGAGGCTGCCACATTCCAGTTTGTCTCTGTCAACCCATGTGCCTCTGTCAGATTATGAATTGTCACTATCAACTGCTATTGAACTGAGCATCCGTTGAGGCTTTCATCCGTTGATGCTTTATCCGTTGAAACTTTATCCGTTGAAGCTTTATCCGTTGATGCATTTAGCAGTTGAAGCTTTATCCGTTGAAGCACTCATCCGTTGATGGATGTTATCCGTTGAAGCTTTAGAGACATCCGTTGAAGCTTTGTTTCTCATCCGTTGAAGGCCTTTAATATCAGTTGATACTACTTCACTTATACAAAATTACAAGGCATGAAATATTTACAATTAGCCCTCCTATTTGCATATCCACTAGTAGTCAACATGACTGATAATTTCCCATAACATCTAAGAATTACAACTTAAATACAGAGAATGAAATGTGCTACAATACTAAACTTATTTCTAAGTAAAGCTACTCCTTCAACGGATAGCCAAAATGGTCTTGTCCGTTGAGGCTACAGACACTAGATTTCTACTTAACTGTTTTGTTTAACTTATCATCAAACTAATACACATATTCCTAACAAAAATATTTATTTTGCTTTTCTAATGCATATTACTTAATACCAGCAATGCACTTGGGTCTTCCCTTCTAAATTTTTACTCTAGATCTCAAAGGAGTACCTGATTTTTATTTCTTTTCTTTTCTTTTTCTTTTGATAAGTGAGGTTTATCACCACTTAGTTCATCCACCAGATTTACTAACATCAGAACTTAACAGATAAGAAGCACTATTTTATTTTTTGACTTAGTAAGAAGATACACAAAGTAAACTTAACTAAGCTCAATATCAGAATTTGCTTGTGTTAAAAGATTTCCACATAAACAATTACTTCAAACATGGGATTTTTAGTATATTAAAGACTACTAGTTGAGCATCTAGCACAATTATCCTCATTGGATTGAATAGTCACAGAAACATTCATATCACGATCAGAGTTTAGAAATTCACATCAGACAACAATCATCACTTAAGCAAATTTCAATTTAAGCACAGAATACACAAAGATAGTAATGTCTGTAAATATTGATCATAAAGTCTGATGTATCAGAACATAAACTAAGCAGATTTAGAGAAAGAACCTGAAACCATTCCAAGTTCATTTACCAATCTTGTAAAAATAGCTTCACACAGTGGTTTTGTGAAGATATCTGCTAGTTGTTGATCTGTGGGAACAAAATGCAATTCCACTGTACCTTCATCCACATGTTCCCTTATGAAGTGGTACCTTATGTTGATGTGCTTTGTCATTGAGTGTTGAACTGGATTACCTGTCATAGCAATAACACTTTGATTATCACAGAAAATAGGGATTTTAGAAAATTCTCACCCATAATCCAGTAACTGATTCTTCATCCAAAGAATCTGTGCACAACAGCTTTCTGCAGTAATGTATTCTGCTTCTGCAGTTGATGTGGAAATTGACTTCTATTTTTTGCTAAACCAAGAAACCAATCTGCCTCCAAGAAATTGGCAGCTTCCACTTGTGCTTTTCCTGTCAATTTTGCATCCAGCAAAATCTGCATCTGAGTAACTTATTAGCTTAAAGTATGATTCTCTAGGATACCACAATCCCAGATCAGCTGTACCCTTAAGGTACTTGAAAATTCTTTTCACAGCTGTTGAGTGAGGTTCTCTTGGATCTGCTTGAAATCTTGCACAAAGACGGGTATCATACATGATATCAGGTCTACTTGCAGTTAGATAGAGTAGAGAGCCAATCATACCTCTGTATTCAGTAATATCTACTGATTTACCAGTATCTTTATCCAATTTTGTTGCAGTGGCCATAGGAGGGGATGCACTTGAACAATCCTGCATTCCAAATTTCTGGTATACTTAGATTGACAAATAAAAGTTCCTTTTTCATTCTGCTTGACTTGAAGGCCCCAAAAATAGTTAAGTTCTCCCATCATACTCATTTGATATCTTGACTGCATTAGTTTGGCAAACTTCTTACAAAGTCTGTCATTTGTAGAACCAAAAATGATATCATCAATATATATTTGCACCAAAAGTAAGTCCTTTCCATAGTTGAGGTAGAACAATGTTTTGTCAATAGTCCCTCTGTTAAATCCACTTTCCAGAAGAAACTGAGCTAATGTCTCATACCATGCTATTGAAGCTTGCTTAAGGCCATAAAGTTCTTCATCAAGCCTGTAAACATGATTGGGAAATTTGGGATCTACAAAGCCTGGAGGTTGTTCAACATATACCTATTCTTCCAATTATCCATTGAGAAAAGCACTTTTCACATCCATTTGAAAGACTTTAAACTTCTTGTGAGCAGCATAAGACAAAAATATCCCTATGGCTTCCAATCTAGCAACTGGTGCAAATGTTTTATCATAATCAATTTCCTCCTGTTGAGAGTATCCTTTTACAACCAGCCTTGCTTTGTTCCTTGTAATTATGCCATCACTGTCAGTTTTGTTTCTGAACACCCATTTTGTACCAACAACTGATCTGTTCCTTGGTCTTGGCACTAGGGTCAGACTTTATTTCTTTCAAATTCATTCAACTCTTCCTGCATAGCTTGCACCCAATCAGCATCTTGAAGAGCTTCTTCCACTTTCTTTGGTTCAGTTTGAGAAAGAAAAGAATGATAAAGACATTCATTTAATGTGGCTGTTCTAGTTCTGACACCTACATCAGGATTCCCAATAATTAAGTCAGGTGTATGTGCTTTAGTCCACTTCCTTGCAGATGGAAGATTCTCTCTAGAACTAGATGCTCCCCCATGATCCATGCTGTCTTCATCAATATTTTCTGATGCTCCCCCTGAAATTATGCTCTCTGAGTTGGATCCTTCATTATTTGAGTTTCCAGAAATATCAGAACATGAGTTTCAAGAATTATCAGAACTTGGCCCATCAGAACTTGAAGAGCCTGTTGTAGGTTCTGATGCTTCTTGAGATGTGGTTGGACCTTCAGTATGCTCCCCCTGCACAGGTGCATTTTCCTTAGGCATAGTCACCACAGTTTCAATAACATCAGAGTTTAATCCATCAGAGTTTGCAGTATCAGGATTTAGATTGTGAGGATTTACAGAATCAGAATTAAAAACTTCACTTTTGAATCTCAGCTGATCATGATCATTGAAATCTTCAAGTCCAGTAATCTTCTTATCATGAAAAGAGACATTGACAGATTCCATGACAACCCTTATTCTTAAATTATAGACTCTGAAGGCTTTTGTAGAAAGTGGATATCCAACAAAAATTCCTTCATCAGCTTTTAGATCAAATTTGGATAGCTGTTCGGGATGAGTCTTAAGAACAAAATACTTGCATCCAAATACATGAAAATACTTCAGATTTGGATTCTTTTTCTTCACCATCTCATATGGTGTTTTTCCATGCTTGTTGATAAGTGTTGCATTCTGAGTAAAACAAGCAGTCTGCACAACTTCAGCCCAAAAGTAGGTTTGCAACTTTGCTTCATCAAGCATAGTTCGTGCAGCTTCAATAAGAGTCCTATTCTTTCTTTCAACAACTCCATTTTGCTGAGGAGTTCCAGGAGCAGAAAATTCCTTCTTGATTCCTTGGTCTTTGCAGAACTCTTCCATGATCAAATTCTTGAACTCATTGCCATTATCACTTCTTATGATCTTCACAGAATCTTTGACCAATTTATCCAGTTGCTTGACATGATCAATCAAGATAGATGCAGTTTCACTTTTTGTGTGCAAGAAATACACCCATGTGTATCTGGTGAACTCATCCACTATGACCATAGCATATTTCTTCTTTGCAATAGACATGACATTCACTGGACCAAATAGATCAACATGTAGGTGATAAGGCTCAAGAATTGATGATTCAGTCTTGCTCTTGAATGAAGATTTTCTTTGTTTTGCCTTCTGACATGAATCATAAAGGCCATCAGGAGCAAATACTGATTTTGGCAGTCCTCTCACAAGATCTTTCTTGACTAGTTCATTTATATTGTTAAAATTTAAATGAGGGAGTTTTTTATGCCAATCCCAGCTTTCTTCAATTAATGCTCTACTTAACAGACAGATTGCAGAACCATCAGTACTTGTTGAAAGCTTGGCTTCATAAATGTTACCATGCCTATATCCTTTCAGAACAACTTTTCCTGTAGATTTGCTTACAACTTTACAGTGTTCTTCAAAGAAATCCACATGATAACCTTTGTCACAGATTTGACTCACACTCAGCAGATTGGGTTTAAGTCCTGAGACCAGAGCTACTTTTTCAATGATGACATTCCCAAGATTAATATTGCCATATCCCAGAGTTTTTCCAATGTTGCCATCTCCGTAAGAAACACCTGGGCCAGCTTTCTCCACAAAGTCTGATAGCAGGGCTTTATTTCCAGTCTTATGTCCTAAACATCCACTGTCCAGAACTAGGATGTTCTTCCTGTTGCCCTGCAATCATAAAGACCACTAATGATTAGTTTTAAGGACCCATACTTGCTTGGATCCTTTGTCCTTTTTAAGTTTGTCAACATTTGCAGCGGATTTAACATCAGAATTTATGTTAACAGTTTTCTTATCAGCATTTACAGTATCAGACTTTGCATCAGAACTTACACTAGAAGGAACAATGCTAACTATCTTTAAAGAAGGTTTTATTTGATAATAATCATAGTACAAACTATTATATTCCTTACAAGTATAAATGGAATGCCATAAACTACCACAATGAAAACAAGGATTTTGTGGCCTATATCTAACAGACTGACTCTTAACTCCTGACTTTGAAGGTAAGGAGTTTATGTTCTTATTCTTCCTGCAAAAAGAAGCCAGATGGTTAAAATTTCCACAGTTATGACATGTTTTCTAGGAGCATTAGGAATAGGCTTATAATCATTGCTTGTATTCATACCTTCCTTTATATTCCTATTTTTCATAGGTGGCTTTACCCTGTTTACATTCTTAACATCTTTTAGCTTGTACTTAAGCTGCTTCTTAGTCATTAAGCCTATGTTAACTTCAGTTGGTTTTTCCTGTTTAGTTTGTCAGAAGTTAATTCCTCTTTAACTTCTGATTTCTCAGAATCAGACTTTACAGCTACAAACTTAACAGGTTTTACCTTCGACTTTTGTTTAGCAACTATAGGCTCAATTTCTACAGTTCCCTTATTGTTCTTATCATCTCCATAACCTAAGCCCTCTTTCGAGTTTCCACTACTAAGAATATCCTGAGTTGCTTTACCAGAGTTAGTCCAAGTCCTGATAATCTCTCTTTCCTTTTCTAACTCAGTTGTTAGAGATTCATTCATTTTTAACACTTCATCCCTAACATAAAAGGCATCATCTCTATCTTTCTGAGTTTGATGGAACATGACTAACTCTTTTTCTAAATAATCATTCCTCTTTTTATAAGCAAGATTTTCAGAAGTTAATCTTTCACTTGTTAAAGTTTGATCTTTATAACTAGTGAACATGGTCTTAAGATATCTTCTCAACTCAGTAATATCATCAGTATGAAAGGCATAAGTAGTTTGAGGTACCTTTAAGTCAGCAGTATCAGAACTGCTATCAGGATTTGCCATTAAGGCATGGTTTTCCTCATCCTCAGAATCTGAAGCATCTGACCAACTTTTCTTCTTTGTGACAAGAGCCTTGCCTTTGTCACTTTTCCCTTTTCTGCAATATGGAGATATGTGGCCTTTCTCACCACAGTTGTAGCATTTAACATTTGAGTAATCTCCTCTGTCAGACTTTCCTCCTTTGCCTTCAGATTTTCTGAAACCTTTCTTTTCAGAACTTGCACCTTTCCTGGAAAACTTCTTTCCTCTTCTGAATATCCTGTATGCAATCTTTGTGATTCCTTTCACTATAAGAGCACACAGCTTCATCATCTCTTCATCAGGGTCTATCTCAGATATACTTTCAGTTTCTGAGTCATCATCACTATCAGAACTTGATGACTCAGTATCAGACTTTGTGATGAGAGCCTTGCCCTTGCCTTTCTTTGAGGCAACTTCTTTGGGAATTTCCTCCTAAGCCACAAAAGAAAATGTCCTTGACTTTCTTCCATTCCTCTTGCTTCTTTGTTCCTTCTCAAGTTCATGAGTCTTGAGCATCCCATAAATTTCATCAAGAGTTGTTTCGTCAAGAGCATAGTTGTCTCTTATTATTGTGGCCTTCAAATCCCATCCTTCAGGAAGTGTTAACATGAATTTAAGATTTGAATCTTCAATATCATACTCATTGTCAACTAGTGACAAATCATTCAAGAGTTTGACAAATCTGTCATATAAATCAATTAATGACTCATCAGGCTTTGAGTCAAAGTGCTCATACTCTTGAGTGAGTATTGTCTTCCTGTTCTTCTTGATTGCATCAGTTCCCTGACACCTTGTCTCCAAAGCATCCCATATCTCCTTTGCAGTCTTGCATTGAATTACCCTATTTGATATGACATTATTAATGGCACTATGCAGCAAGTGTCTTACCTTTGCATCCTTTGTAATCGATGAGATATCATCAGCAGTGTAAACACTTTTCTCCTTTGGTACAGACTTTGCTGGCTGACCTGCAACTTCCACAGAGAGTTTGGTTGGCATATGTGGTCCTTCATAAATCCTGTCGAGATATTCTGGATCTGTAGCTTCCAGAAATATAGCCATCTTCACTTTCTATATGAAATACTCAGAAGGTTTCAGCATGGAAAGTCTTATAGTCTCATATCGACTATGGGTTATGTTTTTGGAGGTTCTTCAGTTTTGGTGGGCTTGGTTGGAGTTTCTTTTTTAGACATGATTGTTTTTGGATCTTAAACTGTTTGTGTGTTAATAGATTGCTCTGATACCACTTGTTAGGTCACACACACTGTAGAAGGGGGTTGAATACAATATTTAGCACAATCAAATCGAATATAAGAACTCAAGTAACAGAAAACAGATTTTATTTAACATAATAAACTCTGTTACAATATGGAACTGTCCTCTCTCAGTGATGAACAAATTATCACGAGAGCTGCTCGAGTTACAAAGAATAATAACTTCGTTAATCGTAACACTTATAGTGTAAACTCTATGCCTGTGTTTATATACTACACAGTTACAAGATAAATTCTAATTGATATGAAATATAATTCTGCTTCCTAAAATATATCAACCAGTTATCTTTTCTTCCAAGTATTCTATTCTTCATAGAATTCCTTCTTCATGCATATTTATTTCTGTCTTAGTCTCGATCTTCTTTCCTTTCAATCAGCCGCCTGCCTTATCTGAAAGTCATCTTAAGTCCTGATATTATCTCCTGATAAATATGTACTGATCACTTAAGTTCTGATATCTTAACTTCTGTCTTCAATATAAGTGTTGATTTCCAGTTAAGTACTGATTTGTCCTGTTAGGTAAGATCTGAAAACTAAACACCAATCATATTACACATGACATTATCAAATATATCTAACATCTTTTAAGAAGTAACACTTTAGAACCAAATGAGTTTTCCTGAATTGCGATAGTATGAACTGAGACCATGTATTGATTATCAGAAATTAGACAAGTTAACTAATAAAAGAAACGCATATTTTCAAGGGTAGAGGTTTTGTTTGATCGGATAAAAGATGCAGTATAAGTTCTTAAGAATATCCATATACAAGTATGAGCCGTGGAAAAATAAGATTAAAAGATTTCTATAGAACGGATTTTTGAACAGGTATTAGTGATATGAATTGTTAACTAGAAAGCTTAATGATGAACTAGAAGAATCCAAGAATAAAGTTTTTGAGTAATAGCAGAATAATTTTATATTCATTAATGGAGTTCCTAGATAGTTTGAAGGAATAAACGAAAGGTATGGTTATGTCCCCAATTTGATAAAAAGATGTATGCTATGTTAGTCAGTATTATATGTAGATATCAGTATGATATGTTCTAAAGTATGGTGAAATGATGAGTTCATGATGGTGGATTGATTTGGTTGTTGGGTTAATTGTTTTTGTCGACTTGAGTCTGACTGGTAGTCCATAATATAGAGGAGATGCTGCCCAAATTTTTAGAAATACCCTACCTTTAAAGGTAAAAGTATACTTTCACATTTTATTCTTATTGATACTCTAAATGATTATGATCTCGGTTCCTGAAAGAAGTGGTTGTAGCCAAATTAACTTTATATAATTGGTCTTTGATTTCATTTAGCTAGCCATCACTTGGTTCGATTGATCAATTAAAAGAGTTAATTGGTTAATTTTACCAACTTATGGTCAGTTAGATGGAAATCGATTCCATTTAGATTAAGTCAAATCCTAATGTGATTTTAAGATCCGAAGTCAAGGCAATGAGAAATTTGGAGGAAGTAAGGACACTAGTAGAATTCAGAAGTTTAGCGGAATCAGTGCGATGTTACTGCAATGTGCGAGGCTTTAATCGGATAAATATGCCCTTTTGCAAGAGATAAGAGAATTAAAATGTTATTTGTACATACGAGTGAGAAGAACGCTTTCAAGAACTAAAGGGTCAAGATAAGAACCAAAAGAAGGAAGGAAGAGAATGAAGAAGAGGGGTTGAATAAAGAAGAGATTGGAAATTACGCCAATATGGAAGCTGTTAGACAATTAAAGAAATTTTATCATCGGCAATAAAGTTTTGTTAAAGGATTTGAAGGTATATCAGTATAGAACGGCGATCTAATAAGAATTATTCCAGCATACCGGAGAACACGCGAATACAAGTATTTGATGTATGATATAAGCTGACAAGGGGTGCATGTAAACTAAAGAAGAAGACGTCTTGATTATGCAAGAAATATGATATATAACGGACATAGATCTAAATAATTTAAAACATATCTTCAATAAAAAAAAGAAAAAGCCATAGATGTGGCAGAGAATGGTTGAAGTGGATTAAAATGAAAGTTGTGCAATTAGTGATTGGGTAAGTAAGGTTAAGGAAGTAGTTGCTAATGGGTTTTCATAGTTCGGTTGATAAGAATTTAGATAGTTATATAAAGCTTTATTCTAGTGTTAGTCACATAATGGCTTATCTAATAATAACCAAATCAGTACAATTAGAAAGAAGAAATCGCTGATGTTAAGAAGAGACAATGAGTCATAAGAATGGAGAACTTGACAAGAAAGGAAAGTGGAATCAAAAGGATGATAAAGAAATTTTATAAAATAGTCTAGGATATAAGCAAGTTGTGAACGTCAACTGTGTCAAAACTGACAGGAGAATGAAATGAAGCACCGATAATTGAAGATAGAAATTTCATTCAAAGAATGCGTGTAAATAGGGGATATTAAACCAAGGTATTAGTGGTGAATTGTTAAAAAAGACCGTTACAATGAATCTCATATCGAAATTCTTTAGAATTAAAGCAAAGCCCCGAAGGTTCTAACGAATGATTTACGAAGGTTACCTCGGAAAATGTGGTAAGAATTTCTCATCAGTTATTGTACGGAGTCGAGCTGGTGTCAAAAGCCCTGTATCGTATAACCCAGTAGGAATGATATATTGAGTGAAGGAAAACTTCGGAAATATGGAATGAAAGAATAATGAAATAAAGAGTACTTCGCGCTATAGATAAAGTGATCATGGAAGAAAAGAGAATGGAGGTATGAAGTCACGCATCGGTTATCAGAAATTGTAAGTCTAAAGATTGAATGAACATAGTGTATAAGGAGTAATTGGATAGTGTAATTGTATTTATTAATAACATCCTCGCCCATTGAAGAACTAAGGAAGACCAAGTTGAACACCTGAAGATATGTATGCGAAGGGTGAGAGATTAGCAACTGCGTTCTAAGCTTCAAGGGTATGAACTCTGGTTATAATTAATTATGAGCTACAGAAGTATGGTTAATTACCAACCAAGCAAGATCCATTCAGAGACAGATATCTTGAGTAGAAAAGAAAGAGTAAATATCACTAAGATTGCGGGGGAGTGGATAAAGGAATTGGAAAGTTATAAATTGAAGAACAGGTTTTGATCCGGTTTTTAGATGATGCTGATACTCACTTTGTTGTTAGATATCAAAGATGGTACTAATATAGATGATTGATGTTGACTTCAGTATGGAATGTTGTGAGCATCAAAGTTCATATTGATATCTAATTTGATATGACAACAAAATAAGT